>NW_026555345.1:20740064-21039562 GCF_029017545.1 Prosopis cineraria | reverse complement strand
AATAGTGGAACGACACCTCCCGGAAGTTGGCCCTGGGAGGACTGTCATGACAACAGTTAATGCTGTCATGACAGCATCTTTTTATTCCACTTTCGTCTAACTTGCTTCCGTGTGCTATAAGTAGAACCTATAATTTTTTTAGGTTTTAAATGATTTATTTCTTAAGTTGGTTAGAGGATCAACTCCTTAACCACACTTAATTTATTTGAATTATGTAATTTTTGGATAACACTTGGACAAGTGTTACACATACTAGTCCTAATCCTTTAGAATACTCATCAAACATATGATACAAGACATCTTTGATCTTATTTTTATGGCCATGCAAACTTCAAAATCAAGAAAAGCTACTCAAATATATGATACACATAAGCAAGCTTGTATCAAGGATCCAAAATCACAACTATAATGAGCAAAAGATTCATATTCTTATTTGACCTCAATATTTTTTGTGTTTGCTTCTCATACTTAGGACATTTCTTTAAGTAAAGGATCAACATCCATAATGTTCTCTTCCAACAATTCATGAATATAATTCATTCAATTTAGCATGTCAATTTAATTATGCTTCGTCATTTTTGGATACATTTTAAGTTATGATTTCTTTTAACATAACCAAACAGATTAAAGTTAAAATTGCCAACATTAGTGAAGAGTATGAATTATGCATTTCCATTTTTCACTTAAAATTGCCAACCTTAAAGACGTAGTTTTCCACTCTTCCAATATTTTTGTGAGACAAGGCACAAATTATTGATACCTACCTATATATTCATATTCATAATGGTGCATGATCTTTGATGATGCAAGCAAACAAGTGATTACCACAATAACTTTAACTTTCATTCACTAACTAAGTTGCAGTCAAATTACATTTCCCAATTACAAATTAATACAAATTGCATTCCAAAATACAACTTCCCAACTTCTCCCTTCATTTAAACCTAATAGTTGCTACATTTCAAAATGAAATTACAAAAAAAAAAAAAAAAACATACCTAGGATATAATCAAAGTTGCCTTCAGTTTTCGTATCTTCTTCTCGGTATTAACGATCTCCAATTCAAATTTCCTCTCTAACCTTTCATGTTTAGCCCATTGTTGATTCTACTGTTGTTGTGTGACTTTAATACTTTCATGTCATGTTTCTCAATCTTACATTATCATTAGACAACCTATCAATATGATCTACAAACTTGGTTGCTCACAACTTTGCACCTTTCATCTACGTCTACATCTTGCCACAAAAAATACCCACACCTACCTGCCTTTGATATTTTGTGATTAAAAAACAAGATATTGCACTAACACGGCTAACAAGACATTAACCACATACCTAGAAATACATCAACCATCTATAGAATCTCCTACCCAGGTTGCTCACTCTCTATGATGTCCATTGAGGAGCCAGCAAACCGCAATGGTAGTACCTTAGTGTTCCTTCATAGGTTGCTTCATCAGCACAACACAACCCTCAACATTGTATCCCTTCTTCTATTACTTGTCATCAATGATAGACAAATCAGCCATGGATCTTGCTTGTCTTGCAAATGCTTGGATCCTCCTTGCATCTTGTGTCATTCTCTCCTCTCCTTGTGAGATTCAAAATATTTTTAACTCCAAATGGGTCCAAGATTATGCTTTTTAAGTTCATCGTACATGTGTAACTCTAAACACACATTAGATGCTGAGTCAAATCCCATACGATGTGCAGAATAGCATTTCAAGGTCAAAACATGTGATTAACATATAACATTGGAAGACTATCTAATTTGGGTGACATTACAATCATTTGGAAAGTTAGGGGATATTGCACTTTTTTAAACTTTTAGATACCAATTGCACTTGAGGAAAATTCAAGAACAGATTTGTCCTTTAACCCTTTTATGTTTTTAAAGTCTACAAAAACATCATTAATTAGGGTTGTATTTAATAATATTTTCTAATAAAAACATCCTATTAAATAAGAATAAATATAGAAAGATTGTATAATTTTAACACTAGTTAGCTAACTTGTTGAAGATGTAATTTCATTAAAAATAGCTTAAAATACTGAGCGGATGAAGTATATATTAAAAGAATTAAAATAAATCAATAAAGATATTAATTTTTGTTGTGAAATTAATCATCTAATTCATAGTTCTTCATTCCTCTTGGATTTTCAATCCCATCCCAATCTTAAATAGGGTAGGACCACTTCCATGATGGAGTGAAATAGGAAACAAACACTCAACCATGTTCCCTTTCGAGACACGAGATAAGACTATCATAGACTATCCTTTTTATAGGTTTTTTTTTTTTTATTGGATGCAATCATATTTAAAACACGATCAGGCATTGAATATGGGTATCTTCTTAGCTAATGAAAATTCTAACCTTACTTACTTCGTTATATTATGAGATATTAACGCCTTTCACAGTATAAATACCATTAACTATCCTCTCCTTTTAACTCCTATGTCATCCCTAACATCATTCCTCATTACCTAGTACTATTCCTGATGCTCTGGACTTTGTGATGTTGTTATTAATTGCTTGTTTCTAGGACTTGAACATCAAAACTATTCTTCAACTATTTTTTTTTCAAATAATAATTTCATTAAGTTTTATTTTTTTCATTATTTTAAAAATAATTTAATAAGTAAAAGTTTAAAACTTGTGTTTGGTAAAGAAACTCGATTTCTTTGAAGCTTATTTGGTTCTAATCAAAAGGTGGGGGCAATGAGGAATCTATTAGAAGGGATAAGATAGGGAATTTTTTTTTTTATGCTGCTTTCCTTAATTCAAAAAGAGGGGAGAGTAAAAATAATACTCCTTCCCTTCAATATTGTAAAACACTTATGATTAAATTATGCCTTCAATGAGTTAATTATTTATCTCTAAAATCACGCACTCTTTAAAGATTCACACTGTATAACAAGATGTATTGATAAAAAAAACTTTATTAGTTATACCCTTTAATTATTATTAATTATTATTTTGCCAGAACCCTTGAATTAAAGTTACTTTTGGGAAATCTTATTAATTGTATCTTAAGAGACCCAATATGTTTTTATATTTTTTAACATAATACTTAAAAAAATGTCTATAATATTGAAGGAAGGGCGTAAGACATGAACTATTTTGCTCTAGATAATCTCAAGTTTTTACTCTGCTTTTTTCTTTAACAAATAAATAAATTTAGCATTTTTCGCTAAACTTATTAAACAATTTTTTTACATTATTCGTTATAACTTTATATATATATATATATATATTATATATATATTTAACTGAATATATATATATATATTTAAAAGAATATTATATTACCATTACATATAATCTCACTATAAGGCTGTGTGTGATTTCCTTGTATTTAATAATAAGGGCATTTAGTTCATCAAGGGCATTTATATGAAATTTATGAATTTTTAAAATTTATTTACCTCAAGGGCATTCTCAATGGGAAAATTGATGAACGAGTTTAACACTATTTTGACTGTTATGACTTGTGAGGAGCCGATGCTGCCTTGACCTTCGGGGATCATCATCATCATCATGCTGCCTCGTAGGCCCAAAAGTTCTGCCCCAGTTCACGTGTGCTTTATCCCAAACCTTCTTCAGTTCTTTGCATTAAAAAGTGAAATGATGTACCCAGAGAAAAAAGTGAAAATGAGACCAAGATTGGCCCATTTGATAAAAGGATTGGCCCATAACTTAAAAAAATTATGGATTCAAATTTCATTGCCAACCTTCTTGATGAAATATTTGTAAGTATATTTGCAAGCATTATTTAAACTTGAAAGTACATCCTAATTTCAGTGAACTCTTAAGATTCAATTCATCTAATCTTTTGATTAAAAAAAAAAGTAAAAATGAGATTCTCAAATCAGATATATTTTAGGTTGGCCGAAAAAGAAACACGGATAATCTATATTTGATTTTTTTTTCCTGTAAGTATTCTTTTCGGTCAGAAATTTTTATGAAAACACTTTGCATGAATTGTCTTTCTAACTCAAAACAATGCAAAAGTTGAATATTTCAAAAATATTTTTGTCATCCAAATTTTTTTAATTAGTGAAGAAAATGATTTATTATTAACTTCATGAATATTTTTACAAATTAAATGTTTTGAAATATTATTTTTCATTGATAAGCTTGGAAAAATATTTTAATATATTGTTATGAAGGCGTGAAAAAAAATTATTAAATAAAAATTCGAGACAGGTACTAAAATAAATATTGCATCAAGTATATTATGATTATTTAATTATTTTTATTTGATTCTTACATTATATTTTTTTTTAACCAAAGATAAAAGGAAATGAATAAATTTATACTAGTACTATAACATAGCACTTCTTGTCAAATATTCTTGCTTATACCGGTACAATGAAATTTATGCCGTTACGACTGTGAAAAAACTTGCTATGTTTTACATTGCTCAACTTGTGAGCTTCGAGTCTCACTTGTTTCTCATTCCTTTGAAATTGTAAGTGTTGTGTTATCCTTTTTGTTTATCTAAAAGCATTCTAAACACAACCTTGAGTATGGTCAAACACTTTTTAATTCTTACATTATCTTTTATACCTGTATAGCATTTGACTCTACTAGTATTAACCTACCTACCTTTTGTCAAAGAAATAAATGCATATAGTTATTACTTTCTTTACTTGCTATGAGCATGCAATTTTGTCGAAAAGCACTATGTCATTGCCTTATTTTTGTAGAAACTTAAAAGGAAAGAAAATGAAGAGTCTAACAACTAATTAAATGTGTCTAATAGATCATTAATCATCCCCAACTATAAATAAGCACATTCATAAAGACAAATGCAAAAGAGTTATTGCACGATATTGAGCATTCAATTTCTTACCTACCTTTTATGATCATAGTCATTATTTTGTCAACTTTATTGATTGTACATTCACTTTTAGAGAGAATTTGTAATAGGTGTTGTTCATTATTAAACATACTCTGTTCATCTCTAATTTTCATACTTAAAACAAAACACTTAAGCTCAAGAAGCTTAGAGAATTTATTCATTACCTTTGTAGGGGAGTGAATCAGACATAAAGTCTGAAATTGTATTGAAGCAACCAAGAGCCTAATTGAATTTTGGTAGAGTAAGTTGAAGAAATCTCAAGTGTGACTTAGAGTCTGAACATATACTCAAGTGGTTGGAGCTGAATCAGGATAAATATTTAAACAAGCTTTTCTTTCATTCTCTAAACATATTTGGTGATATCATCCCTTAACTCTTCTCTTATATTATTAAAAAATTATTGAGTTCAATTCATCCCTCTTTAACACATGTACAATCATGATGGAATTGATCGATTTTATACATTTATGGTGTAATTTTTTTAATTTAACCAAATATCATAATGGAACTTCTCATTTCAATAATTTTTTAAAAAAAATCATGAAAAAAAATAAAAGGGTTGGTGGGTTAAACCTAATCTAACTCATATTTTTCCCAACCCATATGGTTTGAGGTGACCTATATTCCTAGCCCTACAATAAAAGTAGGGAGAATTGTACAAAACCAACATATTTTCATTAAAGATCCAATAGAATTTAAAATAATTCTGTAGGTTCAAAGGCCTCTCTTGCAATTAAGTTTTGAGAAAATTACATATTAGTGTCATGGAGCAAACTTATTTATAAATAAATGTTGCAAAATTCAAAACTATAATTAGATCCCTTGAGACTTCAATGTAATTTGAAATTATGGTGCAAAGATAATAATGCACCAATTAAAATAACATTATATCAATTAAATAATTTACAACTACCTCATCAGTAATTTAAAACTATCATTTTAAATTTTTACAATTGTAACTTCACATGTCTAATAGTTAAATTAATCATGCACTACAAGTTTAATACTAATTGTATACAATTATCTCATCAATAATTTACAACTATAACTTTATGGATATAATAGTTAAATCAATCATGTGTTACTAATAAAGTTTAATACTAATTATTTACAATCATCTTATTAGTAATTTATAACTATCATTTCAATATTTTATAACTATAACTTTAGCATTTTTAATAGGGACAATATTGTTTTCATACCCCAATTTCAAATTGCACTCTTGCCTCAAGAGATTGGTTATGATTTTTAAATTTTGTGAAACTTTTTGTAATTACATATACTCCACAGGATCTATACATAATATTTTTCTTAATTTTTTTTTAGTGAAAAGATGAAATTGTCCCTTTGTGAAATAAATGGACCATTTGTTGAAAATAAATAAACTTTGATTGTTATTTACAAACTTTCTATTGTAAATTTTATCTGATAACTTGTAAATTCTCTCTTATTTAACAAATGTAAATCACAAGGATTACACAAAATAAAAGAATATTCTCTAGTAATAAATTGACTTTAAATGTTATTTATAGAGTTTCTTTTGCAAATTTCATTTGGGTAACTTATATTTTTTTTGTGAATTATGTAAAATGAGCGGGTGTTTTGTTGTTAATATATATACAACTTAATATTATTTATGAAATTTTTGTTGTAATTTGTAAGTATTATTTAGATAATTTGTAAATTTCTCTTTAAATGTAAACTTCTATGAATTATGTAAAATAAACAAACGTCTTGCTGCTAGTAAATAACTTTAAATATAAAAAAATTAATTACAAGAAAAACTTTTTGAGCCTACGAAATTATGAGCTGCGGTGCAATTTTCCTATAAAACTATATTACCCATGAACACCCTAATCTACTTTTATTATGTAGGAATCCTGCTCTAGGACACTAGGAAGCGAAACTTTATATCACAAGTAATAACCAACTTTGACACATAAGGCCATGCCATACGCGGCAAAATAATTGATTTGGAAAAGATAACTTTCTGTTGGCCAGGAAGGAAAATATAACTTTCTTCTCCCTAAATTTAGTTTTAATTATCAATTTAATTCTTAAATTTTAATTCATAATAACTCATTCCTTCTGGTTTCTTGAGTCAGGACTCTGTAGTCTTGACTCCCATAATTTTTAATTCAATAATTTATAAAAACTAAATTGTGCTGAGTCAAAATTTTAGAAGTAAATTAATAATTGAGATAAAATTTAAAGAATAAAAGTTATATCATCCTTCATTAAAATATCTAGTAGCAAGTCTTCATCGAATCAGAGGCCATTTGCTCAGTTGAACTTGACACTGCTCAAATATGATCCAGCAGTATCGAATTTCAAATGATTATACGGAAATAAATAATATTTGCTATCCTGCAAGAGAATTGCAGAAACTAGGAAAAATATTAAATACACAGACAGTAATTCTTAAGAACAAAATAACAGAGACAACATAAATAAGCATTCTTCTTCTTCTTCTTCCCCACCAGTGTCTATCCCTGTCGAATGTCAAGAACATGAAAGGAAAATAAATTAATACCAAAGCTGGGCATTCTTAACCTTGGACACACTCTGTAACACTTCCAAGGGAAGAATGTCTCCAACAACAACCACCATTTTGTTATCCAGATCTACTTTGTATGAGCTCACTCCTGTGTTTCAGACATACATGTTCATCAACATGAAAGCATCTCTATTAAAAAATATCGCAGTATTAAAAACTAGGTTAACCCAATCAATTGAACAAATAAACGTTTGAATTAACATCCTGACCAATTTAATGAAATGATTTATTTATAACTGGTTTAATCACAATTCAATTATAATCTTAACTATTGAATTAATGACTTAGTCCAATAACAAATCTCTTTCAATATTTCTGCCAAAAAACGAAGAAGAACGAGACCAAAAACTAGTACCATGTCATGTTCTGATAATAAACAATAATTGTGTTGACTTTTTCGTACATGACACTGCTTTTTTGTCAGGTCACAAGAAGGGCATTAATAATTTGTCCTGATATTTAGGCTCACTACTAGTTGCTTCTGTTTTTAACAATTAACCCAGAGAATTTATTTTGGAATTAATTTGTTCTAAGTTTCATCAAAAGTTCACTGTGTAACTGAGGGGGTGAAAAAAATTGTTGGGTAGACTTGGGTTAGTAAAAGTAGGAATAAGCCTCACTTTTATCTCTCTTCGTTATCACTTTATTTGATATGTCAATTCAAATGTACCTTAATTATAAAACATTTCTAATTATATTTATATATTAATAAAAATAATCATTTTTATATTTTTATCAAAAAAAATTTTTTGCTCTTAATCCCTTTATTATGAAAAGTGAGAAGAAATATTTAGTCAGTTTATATCTATCATGTTACATTAATTAATATAAAAGTAAATTTAAAAAGATATTAATTTCAAAAAATACTAACTTAATTTTCTTTTTCCCATAGAAGTTTTAAGACAAGATCAAATCTTAAGATAGCATTCCTTTGGGTCTGAACTCTGAAGAAAGCATGACATATGTCAAGACACAAGTTTATCCAAAGTTTATTAAATTATTGAGTAAAATTTCATTGATAATTAATTATTGAGACGTGAATTCAAATGATATATATTATAATGTAATATATCAAAATTGTGTGACGCACTTAATCATATTTCACGTAATAATAAAAGTAATTATTTTTTACATCCATATAAAAAATGACAAGTCTTTCATTTTTTTGGTCTTAATCCTTTTTATCATGAAAATTTAGAAAAAAGTATTTAATAAAATTATATTTTTCAAACTCACATTAATTAATATATGGATAAATTCAAAGAAATAATTTTAAAAAGTACTTAAACATCCTACATTTTAGATGAAATTAACTGAAAAAAGGGGGGAAATTTAGACAAGAGGCAGTAATGTATAATTGACCTTTAAAAAAAAAAGACATAAAAAGTTCAAGAAGACAGTTTAAGCAATTTGGTAGTAGTAAAGCGTGCGTTTAGGGTCTGAAGAAAGCAAGAAATATGTCAAACTAGAACACAAGTTTATCTAAAGTTTAAAATTTTAAATTATTTGAGTAAAATTGCACTGATAATTTCTAACTCACCTTCTAACTTGGACACATGTTTCTCCACTTTTTTGGCACAGCCATCGCAATGCATGGAAACCTTCAATATCACTATCTGAGTAATAACATCAAACAGAAACAGATCAAGCTTTAGTGTTATGCCAAACACGGTACAACATTATATAGTCTTTCCATTGCAGAAAGAGAGAGAAAGAGAGGAGGGATTTGTGAGGAAATAAATATGCAGAAACTTCATTGCAGAAAATTGAAGACAAGAAGAAGAAGAAGAAGAAGAAGAAGAATACCTTCGGCTTCAATTGAAAAGCCAATGTTTGCTTCCCAGAAACTACGTCCCTCAATCTGAGTTTTTGTTCTCCTTCACTAATCTCACTGGCGAACAAGGGCTTCGTCTCAATCTCATCATCCTTAATCTCCATGGAATTCACACAGAAGCAGGAGCTTGAGCTAGACGATGATGATGAGAGACAGAACGTATCCAGAATCCGACCAAGTTTCCCCATTTCACCACCTTTTCAATATTCTCAGTCAGAGGTTGTTCTTCTGAGCTGAGGAAAGTTCTCTGTTCTTGTTCTTCTTCTAGTTCTCTCAAGGATTATTACAGGTCAACGAGCTGCTCCTTATCAACTCTTATGGTGCAAAATCCAAAACAGGCTAGTTAGGCGTAGGCTCTGTGGAGCAGGACAAAGAAGCTGCTTGAGGTCAAGTTTATTGGGGAAGCCAAAAGTTAGGCGCCTAAACTCATAAATTTTATAGGGCTAGTTTAATCAGAATTAGAGTTTCTCATGTGAGTATATGACCAACTACTCAATATTTGATTAAAAAGCAAAACAGAGCCACTAATAGCGTCAAAGGCAGTTTTGAGTTGAACCCAAAGTTGATACTCCGTCGTTAAAAAAATATAAAATATGTTTAATTAAATTTTATTTTTAATAAAATAATTATTTACTTTTAAATTAATTTTATCTTTTTATATTTATTTATATTAAATACCCTACAATAAATATAAAATTATTTATCAGGTATTTTTAAAAAAATATAACAATTATATCTTGAAAGACTAAAAATATTTTATATTTTTTAATATTAAACTCCTCAAAAAATATCTTACATTTTTAAATGGAGGAAGTATTTCCTAACTCATAACATAGTAAATTAAGGTTTAAATTTTTGTTAAAAAATATGTATATCTTAATTATATTTTAAATAAGATTGTCTTTAATAAAAAATTTATAAAAATAAAAAATTCAATTTTTTAAACATATCTATCTAACATATTTTGTATTGAAGTTTAATTGTAAATAATTTTTTTAAACATATTTTTTTTTGACATTTCACACCAATTCAAGCAGTGGCAACATGGAATGAAAATTGACTCTCACATGACATCAGCCTTTGTAGGCCCGGCCTATAAGCTTGGCTTTTTTGAATTTTTTATTTATTTTTAAAATCTGATTTTTATTTAAAACATTTGGAGTTAGGCTCATAAATCTCTTTTTTTTATTTTTTAAATTCTTAATTATAATATTTCATATTTTTAAATATAAATTATAATTTTTAAAAATTAAAAATAAAAAAAATTTAATTTTAAAGTATCAATATATATTTTAAAATTTAAATTTAATTTATAAATTAAAAATATGTTATTTTTGAAAAATAAGAATAAAAATGAGTTAAAAGGCTATTCGAGCACCTTTTGTGAGAGCCTACCAAGTCAGGTTTTAAAGTCTAATTTTTTTATAAAATGTCATTTTTTTAAAACAAAATCCTTATAAAAATAAATTTAAATTGATAGCCTACCAGCCCTTTTTTCGAGTCTAATTTTAGAGGCATGAAGTAAACTGATAGAATACGGTGGAAAGAAGAAACAGTGTCAACAGGTACAATGTGAACGACAATCTCTGCTGTTTGTAAATAATGATGACACCATGTCCCGGAAAATTAATTCAAGTAATTTTGTTAAAAGATGAGTTAGATGCAAATATTTGCAAATATAGGGGTTTTGTTGCAAATCGAACATTTAAATCTGAGATTCCCATACCTGCAATTGCCTAAATTTATATTGGAAAAATGAGATTTAAGAATCTTATAGGAATATAGGTTCTTGGTTCAAATTAAAAAAAATTATTGATTTTTTCAGTACCCATCCGCTAGTATTTTAAGTATTACTTTTTTTATTTTTTAATAATTACCTTAAATATTTTCAATACCCCTCTCTTTTATAGGTTTAATATTCAAGAGAATTAAACATGAAGTTTTTTAGTACTGAAAATGTGGAAGATGGTAATTAAAAATCTAAAATGACTATTGATGAAAAATTGAAAAACTGATAATTAAAAATACTAAAAATAATACTATAAATATAAAAGATGAGCATTGGAAAAATTAATTGAGGAAAATTTTAATTCTAGTTAAGGACTATATTTTTTTTTTGAAATTTCAAAATTTTTAACTATAAATAATGTACTCATATGAAGAGTCCTTATGTGGGATTCTCCCATTTTTATTTGCGGCTTATCTTTCAATAAGATGTTTTGAGATTTAATGCTCATAACCATTTGCGAATAATACATCTATTATATTTTTTATGTTTGATATTTATATTGATAACTAGATAGTTTCTCATAAGTTCCACGAGTTATAATTAAAAAATTTAAAATAAATATCATCAATATCATTAAAATCAAAACATTTGATATGGTTAAATTTTCAGGAGCTCCTCTATTCAATCATTGTCCTTTTTGTATATTTTTTTGTACACATTTTATCTTTATTTTTTAAGCCTATAGTAAAAAACTTGTCTAAAAAATACTTGTTCTTAAAGTGCTTAAAGAATATTAACCTAAAAAAACTACTTCTTTAAAGTTCTCAATAACCTCTCTTTTTCAATTACGTAAGAAAATTAGATATTAGTTTATGAATTATGACATAAATTATATTTTCATAAATATAGATATAAGAAAGAATTTAAAGGGATCCATCTTTTTTTTTAATTGTATTATATTCTTTTGTATTTTTGGGTTTCCTTTTCTTTTTTTTATGTGCAAAACAAAAGAGTTACAAAACATATACGTCTATCACTCAAGTTTTATTTTTTTAGAGTACTTAAGTAGTCGTCGTGTTATCTTGTTAGCACATAATGTATGATAAAATATCCACAGTTTAAAGGACTAAGACCCTGAGATAAGGATTGATAATCCAAATCAAACTTAAACTTTTTTATTTGCTTTTTTCTTTTTTACAGATAATGTTTTTGAATAATAGTTGATGAGAGTTGATTGATATTGAACACAACAAATTAGAAAAATACATAGAAAATAGAAAAAGAAATTAAATCTCATTTATCAAGAAAAATGAGAAGGTATGAAAAAGTACAACGAATGTAGAAAGATAGTCAAATGAAATTAATGCTAACGATCAGGAAAATTTAAAATGAGACTGTTCTTAAATCAATATCCTATGAAAGTAGATTGAAAATACATGAAAAATAAAAAATAAATTAAATCTCATTAATGAATCAAGAGAAACTTTCATATTAACAATAGCTTAAAATATATTAACCAATGAGAGTCATTTTTTTGAAGTTGGGACTGCTTTTGAATCAATACTCCCACAAATCTAAATTGAAAGTACATAAAAATAGGAAAATAAATTATATCTTATTAAATGCTCTCGTAAAAGTAGACTAAAAATACTTAAAAATAAGAAAATAAATTAAATATCAATAATAAATCAAGAGAAATTTACAAATTAATATTAGTCTACAATTTATTAACCAACGAGAGTCAATTTTTGTTTTTACCAATTAAATTGAAGTTACAAGATTGATCTATTTATGATGATATTGATATTGATATATTGATACTGATGATAAGATAAGATGCCTTAAAAAAGAAAACTAAAAAGACATGGGAAAATGCAATACACATGGGCCATGAAAAGGAAAAAATGAAATCAATCAATGCTTTCGTCTAAATTGTGAATTATAGTTCAAAATTTAAAATGAAAAATAGGTGGAGTCACATGAAAAATTGATTGAACTAATGAGAGAAAATAATTAAATTTTAATCAAGATAAAATGACCAATGTCAAGGTTCAAAATTTGACTAATGGGATGCTTTCTACAAGATTTATTAAACCAAAACACATGAAAAAATACAACAGACATGAGCCATGAATTGGAAAAAATGGAGTTAGTTAATGTTCCCATTCAAGTTGTAAATTATAATTTAAAATTTAAAATTTAAAATTTAAAATAGGTGGAGTTACATGAAAAATTAATTGAACTAATGAGAGAAGATAATTAAATTTTAATTAAAATAAAGTGATTGATGACAAGGCTCAAAGTCTGATCAATGAGATATTTTTACAAAATTTGTTAATATAAATTGATGATATAATATGACGAAGCTTAATCCAAAAAGTACAGTGAAGAAAATGCGCGCGCACAAAAGATTCGTGTGGCTAAGCTTAACAGTACCGCCAAAATTCATTAAAATATACAGAGAAAATAAACAAATAGAAAGGACAAAATGTTGGGATTAATTAATATTAGATAATTCAGGAAAGGGACAATGACATTTAAATCCCGTAACCTTAAATTAATGATATTTAGATGCTGACAAATCTTTTTTTAAAAAAATAAGTTAAAAATATCAATGTAAATAATTATAAATTTAAAATTTTTAATTATAAATAAATATTTAAACATCAAATGTAACTATTAAATTGGAACAAAAAATTTTATTTATAACTACTTAAATTAATATTTATAATTTATTTTTTTAAAAAAATTTGTCAGGAATTTTATCTCTCATTACTTTAACTTTTTAAAGTATAATTGTCATTTTCGCTTCCGTCAGAAAATGAATAGGTAAAGTATTGTCATAAAGTGAAGGAGCGTCTTAAATACTGACATATTTATTGTTAAATTGACTAAAATATGAGTACCATGCAATATGCATTTGAGGAGCTTGTATGATTTGAGAACATTGATTGATTGAAAAAGAAAAGTAAGTATAAGAGCCAACAAGAGCGGAAGCTGTCTGATGTTATTTTTGTCTGAGGATTGGTTATAAGTTCATAATAGTGCAACATGGGACGTGAGGCCCTCCATTATTGAAGGCCATGCTTGCATGGGGTAGGCCTTTTCCAATTATTGGGCGATATTTTTGTAATAAAAAGATCAATATTATTTAACACAAAAAAAGAAAAAACATTACAGCGTTGAAGTGTCAGAAAAAATCAAGGGAAGAGAAGGGCAAAAAAGATTATTATCTTGATATACATTAAAAATAATATAATAGAACTTAAAGAGCTAGCTATCATGTAAATGTCCTACATCAAAGGTTGATGAAAATGATGCGTTAAAGATAGATCATGAAATAGCCTTCTTCAAAAGCATTGAATCAGTACGTTGTCCAGTCTTGACTGAGATTTTTATATAAGTTCTTTGATCCAAAGTAGCACAGTTCGAATGCACAAAAGATTAAGACAGTCTAGATCAATATTGATTGAATGTCTCCATTTATAACTGTGCAGATCATTATTCACAAAGGCCATGATGAAGCAGATATGCAAACAATGTGTTTTGAATTTCTTTATTCTAATTCCACATTCGACATGAACATCTTGAGTCAAAGCTCTGTTCAAAATTAATGTCGAAGATGATGGTGAAACCGAAGGTGAGTTTTGTGTATTATGAATCTGTGACTACTAACAAACTTTCATTAAATAAAAACAAATTAAGGGTCATTTTTTTCTCTCTTAACTTTACCCTAAAGGTCATTGAAACCTTAAATTTAACTATGAATTAATTTTATTCTTTAACTTTTCTTGTTTCAATAAATACTGGAACCTTCATTCACAAGGAAAGAAAACAAGATACAACCAACACTAGGGTCAAAACAAAAGGGAAAGAAAACGGAAACCAACCTACAGGCCACCCAAGGAAATCATCCATTTGGTGGCAAATCAAAGAAATTTACCATTTGGAAATTCCATCTCTTGTCATGTTACCATTTTTTCATCCATAGTTGACTGTTAATGGGTCCATATTACTTTTTTTAAATTTTTTTATTATAAAATATTTGAATTGAGGATGTCCATTGCCTCTTCTCAAATAAAAATTGAGAGGCAAATATGACTGTTAATGCAATAAAAAATAGTAAAACTTACTAATTACTAATAGATATTAAGTATTTTTAACGTCAGGAAAAGAAAAAATCTTTAAAGATAAAGAAGGAATCTTTAATATTGATGGACATAATTAATTTATAATTAAATTTAGGATCTTTAGTGATATTTTAGATGAAGTTGAGGGGAGGAAAATGATCTTTAAAATGGTGGAATTCATTAATTACCTCTTCCAGAGATTATATAACGCCCTTGTAAAGAGCTAAATTCTGCTTTCTCCAAATTAGATTGAGGAAAATGATAATTCCTTCAAAAATATCCACAATGCTCCGCCCTCCCCTCAACAGCGCGCGTGCCCATATATATATATATATATATATATTTTATAGAATTTGATAAAGGGAAAATAACTGTCGCAAAAAGAAAAAAGGAAAGGAAAAATTAATCTCAAATACCACGCAAATAATCGAAATAAAATTTCATAGAATCATAAATTTTTTATTGAAGTTTCGTATCATTAATTGCAAATAAATTTAATTAATATACATTTAACCAAAATGCTCTCAACTCAAAAAAAAAAAAAAAAACCTCTTCATGTGGTCAACAGTGCCCTCATTCGCCGATTAGCCTCCAGCCACCATCGTGGCCCGCCCAGTGAACATGTTAGCAAAGTAATTTAGAGCATGTTTGGATTAAATTCTAATCTCAGTTAGAACGGATTAAATTAGGATATAAAATGTTAAAAAAATATTGTTTGGATTAATATAATTTTTCAACCTTAATTAACATGTAAACGTGCGTTAATGTTCAAGCCCATTGATCTAGCTTCTCTCTCCTGAGCATTAGCATTAATGCCCATTGGAAGCATTAAATATATTTTAAATTTTGGTACTTTCTCTGTCTTGCTTTTTATCTACCCGGCCGGTATATCAACTTCGTCGGCCTGGGTGAGTAGAGCAAAATGTGAAATGCCTTCTTTTTCTAGAAAAGTAGAATCAATGCACATCAGTGAAACGCCATTTGTCTCCGTAAAATCCTTGATTTTCTCAACGAAAGCCGCTTGGGTTATGATCAGCTTCGACTTGGACCCAGTGGCTTGTTTTGCTAGCTAGGCCGGAGTGAATAAGGGGTTTTCCATGGTCACCACTGCACCGGTGAAGGAAGCTCCTAGGAAGGCTAGAGCGAAATGACGTCGCCATGTCTGATGTTGAGTTTGTTGAGGCTAGCAGCGACATGGCGGGCAGTGAGCTCCACCTCGACATAGGCAAAGGACTTGCCAGTGTCACCGTTGATGAGGCAGGGTCGATCTTTGACGAGCGAAAGGTTCTCAAAGACGTAAGCGTGTAGTGGAAGGTGGGTGAGGATGTAAATGTCGGGGAGTTTGGACTGAAAGATGAATTCCGTCGGAGGAGTTTCCATTGATAAATGAAAATTGCTTTAGTTTTTGAACGAACAGGGAGAAAGAAACAGAGAGAGAGAGAGAAGGAGGAGGTGATTAAAATAATCCAATGCTGCTTTCGTATGGATGGAGTTTGGTTGGTGGGGTGTGTGTGGAGATTTCTTATTAGTGGCACCCAATAACTTTGAATAAATACTCAAGAACATGAACGTCTACTGGTGACGCATGCTCATCCAATCTATCAGGATTGTAAAGATAATTGCAGCGTGTTCATGATATAATTAAAAATTAACTTATAAATTATATTAATTAAATATTAATTTATTTTAAATTTTTATGATTGAATATTTAAGATATTTTACTTGTTAGTTGTGATTTTAAGTTTAATATTTTTTACTTATTAGTTAGTAAAAAAATAACATGCTTATTTAAGATTTAATATTTAAGATAAAAAAATTTATGCTTATTTTTGCCATTAAACATATCAACTGACTTTCGAATTAAATTATCCAAACGAATTTTAATTTATTTAACTGACTTTTGATAAAAAAAGTATTCAAACATAAATTATGTTGTATCAACTGACTTTTCTTTTAATTTTAATTTGCTAATCTCAGTTGAATCCTAACCTTATTTGTAAATTTTTTAATCTAAACAAACACTTATTGAAATTTGAACTTGCACCTCTTGGTTACTAAAAAAATCTAATGACCATTGAGTCCAATTGGTTGTATATGCATGCTTGTATGTATGTTGAAGAACAATTATCAATTTATAATATTGAAGTTGTGAATTTTTGTCAGGTAGTTGTTAATGGAGTTATCAACATAAAATAGGTGGTTGTATGCATTGTTATCAAATATGCTATGATGTTGGTGTGAATTAGCCATATTAAAGTTGTTAATTTGATGTAGTAATTGTTAGTGAAGTTGTTCAATTATTAATCATATTATCAAAATTAATTGTTAATTAACTATAAATAAGTTATTAATTTTGATAAGAAAGTTGTCAATGAAGACTTCCATCTTCATTGTCAAGTTACTAGTAAACTTATCAATGGTAGTCGTCAATTTACTATATTGAAGTTTTCAATTGTTGTTAGATGATCCCTTCGTTCAATATTACTTATAAGGTCCCTTTAAATTAATTACATTTTTTATAAATTAATTAAATGTCTTCAAAATTATATACTCTTTTTTATGCTTACTCTTATTTAATAAGATATCTTAATTAAAAGTAAAAATATTATTAATTACACCCATAATTAAAAATATTTTTAAAAAAACATCATTAATTATATATTGAAAGACTTTAAAACAATTTATATTTTTAAATAAAGGAACAATTATTAGTAGAGTTGTTGAATTCATAATGAAATAGTGACATTTGACAACTTTAAAAAAACTCAAAACTACCTTTGATTAATAAAACATTGATTGGAGACTCTGTTTATAATAATAATTAAATTGATAATTTCAGCAAAACCAAGTCAGTTGGATTTTTTTTTAATATTGGGCCGTAAAAAAACTGCACAATGAGACAAAGATCAAGTTATGTATAAAAACAATAGGGTTTTTAATTTCTACAATGAGGTGGTGAATTGTTTAAAATCCTAATATTAAGGTTATCACTAATTGTTTGATTGGCAAGTAAGTTAATACATTCATTTATTTATTTTTATAAATATGATCAAATGTGATCTCCTAATCCTTCATGATGAGATGTATGATTTTCTTAATAATTTTTAAAAGTGTGTGATTTTTCCTAAGTGGTTATATTTCATAAATGACAAAACTTTCATCAAATCATAGTAAATATTAATTTTAGAGAGTTAATCATTCTAATAGAGATTAAGATTTGGTAAAATCATAATAAGTTCAACAGCTATGTTGCAGTAATTTTTGAAAAATCCCGCAATCAAATTACTTTTACTATCCCTAATGCCTCCACAAGTTACAGTTTCATTAATGTTGACTAAGTTGTTAATGTTCAAGTCTAAGATAGTTGTATCCTATTTGGATAACCTCAAATAATCAATTGTGCCAACCCAAACCAAAAAAAAAAAAAACCAAAAGCAAAAAGAAAATCAATTTTGCCTCAGAAACTTCGTTTTTATATAAGCTAATGGGATCAGCTTGCAATTTCAATTATAACTTTTGGTGTCATTATTATTTTTTCAGAATGGTTAAATTTTCAAATATACCCGCAGTGGCGTTGCTTGGCTCGTGAACATCACTCAAAAAACTGAAAAAAGTTTTCTTGCAGTCGTGTCTTCCCATCTCCGTTTGAGAGCCTTTATTTAATTAGAGTGAAGAAGTGCAATTAGAGTGAATAAATCACATTTTCCCATCTCATGTTGATATGGCTTTGAGTGAGTGTGTAAATTTTAATATGATTTTCAGATATAATTTCATAATTAATCATATATATGTTAAATACCCCCTCCATTCAAAAATGTAAAACATTTTTAATTAAATCTTACCCTTCAAAAAAATAATTACCCATATTCAAACTAATACTATTTTTTTATATTTATCTCTATTTAATAAAATATTTTATCATAAAATAAATATAAAATAATTTATTTAATATGGACAATTTTAAAAAAAAAGTAATGATTACACCTTAAAAAATTAAAAATATTTTATATTTTTAAAAATTAAAATTTTTAAAAAATACCTTACATTTCTCAATGGAGGGAGTTAAAATTTAACAAATTTAATAATGTTATAGACAATCATAATAATATTTATATAGTAACGGTAATTTTCATATTTAAAACTAATTCTGACTAAATCACCTAAACATCTTTAATTTGATTAAAATGAATTTTAAAAAATAATATCTAAATAGATCATATTACAACATAATTAATTATAATTATAATTAAAATTAATTATGTTAATTAATTTTTTATAGTTAATGAATTTTTAAAAAATAATATCTAAATAGATTATATTATAACATAATTAATTATAATTATTAATTAATATTTATAATTAATTTTATTCAATTGAAATCCAACGGCCCTAAGCTGAGGGGAGAGGGTCTCTCTGTTTTTTTTTCTTTCTTTTTTCAATCTTCATTGTTAATTTTATTTTATTAAATTAATTATAAATTTAACAAAGGGCGGTAATTAAAAAAAATGAAAAATGAGAGGGGGGAAAAATAGGAAAGGGGCTCCTAGGGTACAATTAATCAGGTGGATATTTATGGCTCTTGTCACATGGATATTCATGGTAAAACTTCTCCCTCTCACATCACATCACATCACATGAGCGTTTATGGCTGCACTCACATGACTCACATGAGCAGAAGAAGAAGGAGCGAGGGATGAAAAAGCCAAAGACGGTGTCAGGAAGAGTTACACAAGCTGTGGTTGAGAAAGCAGAAAAAATAGAAAGTACGGACATGATAGCAGGGCGCTGCTCTTGTTCATTCATCGAAAAACATCAGACTGTTCACCACACGTCCCATATATTGCAGCGTTTTTGTCGGCCTTTCTTCGTTTAACGCTTCCATGCTCTCTTTCCAACACCCTATTCTCTAGATTCCTTCCCACCTTTCTTCCAGTCGGGTTTCTCGTACTATTTTATTTCTTTCAATTTTTTTTTAATTATAAGTTTATACCATTCAAATTAAATTTATGTCTTTAGAAATTAGTATAGATTTGTAATAATTTTTTTCTATATTAATTTAAAAAAAATAGAGTTAAGAAAAAGAGGTGGTAATAGTGGTGAGTATTGGTGGCCAATGATCATGGTATATGATAATAGTTGACAATGATTAAAAATAATTTACAATAATCAAATTTAATATGTTTTAAAAATAAAAAAAAATGGCTCTGAGATTTTTGAGCTTATTTGACAACGTGTTTTTATAATTTTTTTAAAAATAAAATATACTCTTTCCATTTAAAAATATAAGGTATTTTAATTGAATTTCAACCTCCAATAAAGTAGTTACTTACTTTCAAACTAACTCTATATTTTTATATTTATCTCTATTAACCTCCCTATAATAAATATAAAGTCATTATCAATAGAAGTACTTTTGAAAAAAAAGACGATAATTATACCTTAAAAAATTAAAAATGTCTTATATTTTTAAATATATAATTTTTTAACAAATATTTTATATTTTTAAATGAAGGAGGTAATATTTTTGATTTTAACCTTCTAACTCTGCTGGTAGGTAGGTTATGAATGCAGGTTGAAAACACTCACTTTTTGATGTGCTATGATTTTTCCAACCCAACTCAGTGAAAGGGCCTGGCTGACCCAACTTATATTGTGAGCTGTTTTTTCAAATAATATTTTGGCATGTTTACATGTTTTTCTTTAGTTAATTAAATCCGGAGAATGTCAAAAGGATAAAAAGAACAAATTGATTCATAAACATGTTCAGGAGTTTTTTTGAAATTTTAAACTCATTTTTAAAATATTATTTTTTTAACTTTTAAAAACAGTACAATTTAACCTTTATCATTACAAAAATTAATATTGACTATTAGTTTGACCACAAAATAATATCAAAGGATTTCAAAAATTATAAAAAAAAGACTCATAAAACTTTCAAGTTCCTTTTACATAATTTTTGGATCATTGTCTATAATTTTTGTGTTCTTTACTATAATTTTTATGATTATTTTTTAATTAATTAATGGTCAAAGTTAATTATTGTTAATGGTAAGAGTTAGATTGCACAATTTTTACACATTAAAGGAAAACTTTTAAGTAAAAATGGATTTAGAATCCCAGACATTCTTGACTTATAATTTAAAGGCCAAGTTATTCTTTTGTTCATGTAAACATCTTTTTGTCTAGTTGTCTAAAATCAAGTTCATCAATAAAAATTTCTTTGTTCTTTTAAAAAATGTCTCCGTTCTCTCTTAAGTTCTTAAGAAGGTTGGATATCCATGAGGATGTCATTGAAAATAATAGTCTCACATGGAGGGTTCAAATTAACTTGGACAAAAAGTGATAATATCCTCAAATTTTTTTAAATACCAAGCGATAGAATGAGAAAACAGAAAGGATGGTGTGGGATTAACGGAAGTTGAGTTTAGTGGAATGGGCTAATTCTTGCATTGTGATGAATTAAAATTTAAAATTTTATTGGTAAAATGCTCATATTTAACACCGGATCATGTCCCGAATAAAATTAACTCTAATTTGATGATACATATAATCGATCAAAACGAAAAAGGATGGGACAGGAATAGAAACCCTGGAGATCGGCACTAATTTTAGTATCTCACATAAGTCTAATGCGTGAATTATATTTACAATACAACTGAAAGGCCCAATGTGTTCACAGGATCCAATTGGTCTGTGGTAGGGCTCCGCGTCCCATTTTTGTTCTCGCCTAGTCTTATTTGTTTATTTTTTTTTTCCTATGTGATATTGTAGTTTTTCTTGATGTTAATTGTACCTGTTTGAAATTAAATAAATATAGACTCCATGTACTATAGGAAATTTAAATAATAAGTTTCCTGATTTCTAAATAATGCAACATGCTGTAAATTGTATACTTTATATTAATTATACATACTCTTACTTATAGCAAATTGCACTATTTTATACATAATGTAGCTATTTCTTAAAATCAATTTTTATTTTAAATTCTATTTTTCTAATTTTGCTTACAATAAATTTTATTAATAATTGTACCACATGATATAATCAATTATATTTAAAATCAATCATATTAATTAATTTTTTTATAATTGATTTTTTTTACTAATATCCAAATGGGCTCTAAAATGCTTCTGAAGTTAAAATAAAGAGGAATAGAGGGGGAAGGAGAAACATGCTTTGTAACATCCTAGTTTTATTTAAAAATTTTATTAAGGAAATTATGAGATTTAATTGAGAATTAAATTATGTTTTGAGAAAAATTGAGGCTAATGAGTTTAAACTCCTTTTCTATATGGAGAAAGGCCTAATATCAAAGCTATCGTGAGTTGCACTAAGTAAAAGGAAAAGAGATCAGATTAGGTTATGAGAGAGAGGCCATATTCAAGATTGAGCTATGGCCATTCGAGAGAGAGAAAAAGATAAAACTATTTTCACAAGGCAGTTTCAATAAATCAGAGTTTGAAATTCATTAATTATTGGATCAGGCTAAAATTTGGACCTTTAGTTTGTAACATCCAACTTGTCATTTTCAACATTTGGATCATTGAATTGTTTCCTAATGTGAGAGTTATTTAGAAACATGCTTTGTAACATCCTAGTTTTATTTAGAAATTTCATTAAGGAAATTATGAGATTTAATTGATAATTAAATTATGTTTTGAGAAAAATTGAGGCTAATGAGTTTAAATTCCTTTTCTATGTGGAGAAAGGCCCAATGTAACATCTTAAATTTTTAACTTGAAACTTTGAGTGTTTAAGAAAGGTAAATTGGTCAAAATATATCAGTTATAAACTAAAGATATTTTTAGGACAGTAATAAAACTATTGGACCTTTGGACAACGTGAAAAAGGAGCTAAAATAGTGTACAGGTCAACCGAGCTTGAAAGGGTGGCCAAAACGACATGTGTCACTTACTGTGCCATGTGCTACAGTGCATGGCCAATTTTATACATAAACTAGATGCGAAACACATTTTATTTCAAAAGAAGAATTATTGAGAAAATGAAAGAGGCTTCAGAGGCTGAGCTTGGGGTTGCTATGGTGAATTCCCAACATCATCTTGGAAGCATTTAGAGCTTGAAAATTGTAGAGTAAACTTCCTGCACATCTCCCTCTTCCTTTTTATGTGAGATTTATGTGGTTTAGGGCAATGTGAGGCTTGATTCACATTTTCTTAGATTTTGACTGAACCTATTGCCTTAGTTAAAGCCTTGAGGAGTTAAATTGAGCTTCTAAACCTAAGTTTATGGATTGTATAGTGATTTAGAATTTTTGGTTAAGGTTTGGATGAACCCTAAGTGAAAATTTAGATTTTTAAAACAACATGAGAAAATGATTAGTGATATTAGTGTGTTTGAATGTTAAATGAAATTAATGAAGTGTGTTGGATTTAGGTATAATGGATATCCGAAATTTAATGATTTTGGGTTTTAATTAGAGTCATAATTGATGATTATTACTTAATTATGTAGATAATTACTCAGAGTTTTATTGTGTGCGTGGAACTTGTGGAGCACATATTTAGACCATGGTAACCTTTTTTGTGACAAAAAGGTTGAGGTAACATAATAGTTTACTCTATTAGATTAAGTGCTTAACTGTTTGTGAGTAAATGTATGATTTTGCATGCTTGTGTTTGGAAATATTGCATATTGTGAAATAAGAATTTTGTGCATAGAAAATAACTTTTTAAAATAATAAGTTTATTAAAGTAGTGTTATATTTGTAATTGATGGTTTAGGTGTAAATATGAATTTCATGAAAGAGTGAGCATGATCATGATAGGAGGAACAAGCAGTGAAAATTTATATGACATGTATCTTCGTAGTGCCTAATAAGTATGGCATTAGAGATTATCTCTTTAGTACTCATGTAGGGTACAGTGTTGGGGGTAATGATACTCCAAATCATATGTGATGGGGGAAAACCAAAGTTCAGAAGTGGGATATGACACTTGTAGCCTAATAATCCTACCACTAATGGTGAGCTTGGGCCATTGTATATGTGTACTTAGTCTAATAGAGCCTTTAGTTTCAATCGGAATGATATAAAGGCTTGGATAGTAGAATAATTATGTTAGAGTGTAGAGATGGCTTATGAATATGGAAATGTTTATGTTTGAATATGCTAAATGTGTGTTTTCACATATACCAGCTTTACTTGCTTATAGTTGTGCATGCTAATTGATAGTTGTGAATTATTCTATTATTGAGATATTTATCTTACCCCGTAATTATATGTTACAAGTAAGGGCTCTGGTAGGGGCAAAGAGAACGAAAGGACTAATAAGGATTGAAGAGCTTTGTTTATATAGCTCTTCTCTTTGTGTTTTGGTATTGTAATTAATAGCTTATGACAAACTATGCTAACTTAGGATAACTCATTGTTTTGTATTTACTAGCATGAGAATTATGGTATATCTGTGTTGAAATAGTCATGTGAGGTCAAGATATTAGTGTAAGTGATGATTTTGTAATGTTTTGCATGTATGGTTGGCCAAAGAATATTATTTGAGATAATATTATTACTCTTTGATATTGCTGTGAAATTAAAGTTTTAATGGTCATATTATGTATATATGGTTGTTATTGTGATATAATTGGTTTATCAGGTTGTATGTGGTTCATTTGAGTTGGTCTAAGTGATTTTAAAGCTATTGATACGAGATTGTGAGTTTTGGATACCTTTGTGTGTGTTATGGTTTGAAAACGAATCATTTTGAGTTTGGGTGTCCAGCTTTTAAATAGTTAAGTGTTTAGGGTGTGAGACTAGTGCTAATAGTTAGAGGGCTTGCTCAAATCGAATATTGGATGGTGAAACAGCTTGCCTCAGAAGTTAGATCCCAATGTTGTCATGATAGTTATTTGTTGTCATGGTAACAATGACGCGCTGGGTGTATTGCATAGCAAGAACCTTAGGTTCTTTGTGCATCACAGTGGATGAAGAACATTTAGGGTAATGAGAAATGCCTCTTTTAATGTTTGTTTGATAGGTTATTTGACTTTCTTACTTCCGATACCTTATTTAATTTGTTTTAAATCATGGTTTGAACTCTAACATTATTTCGAAAGGGTTTTTTTTTAGGATCCTAATCTTTTAATCTATTTTTCTTAAACCCTTGTATTGCATTAACTTTATTTAGGAAAATTTATTATTCATGATTATTACAATGATGTATTTAGAGTGTTGTTTTTGGTAATATCAAGGACATTGCACCCACTATCGAAGCCATTGTGAGTCACACTAAGTAAAGGGAAAAGAGATTAGATTAGGCTATGAGAGAAAGGTTATATTCAAAATTAAGCTATAGCCATTTGAGAGAGAAGAAAAGATAAAACTGTTTTCACACTTTCACAAGGCAGTCTTAATAAATTATAGTTTTGAAATTCGTTAACCATTGGATCAGGTTCAAATTTGAACCTTTAGTTTGTGACTTCTAACTTGTCATTTTCAATGTTTAGATCATTAATTTGTTTCCTGATGTGAGAGTTATTATTCACTTTATCATTTGTAACTATGTTTGTATTTTCATAGGGCAGTCTCAGTAAATCAACGTTTTCAAATTTGTAAATTGTTAGATTGAGCCAAAATTTGGCTAGTTGGTTTTTTAATGTCCAATTCATCATTTTTAATAGTTGGATCATTGATTGGTTGCCAGATGTGAGATTTACTTACTTTGTCATTCGTATAGGATTTGTCTAGGTTAATGAGATTAATTAATCTAACCCTAGGATTAGTATGAGATTAGTATTAGATAATATAATTAGTTATAATTAATATGTGTTGTTGTTAATGAGCATAATTGTGTTGTGGACATCGTAGGTGATCATTTTTGTGTTTGGGAAACCTTACTTTCAAAGAGTAAAGATAACCACTTCTTGATATTATATTATATATTTTGTAATGTTATCAAATTATCACCCTTAATTCCCACAAACGCAATTATTTCAAATAAAGGAAATAAATACTTATAAATAATAGGGGTAGGAGTAGGCCAAACCCTTAGCAGGGGTTTATATCCTAGCTTACTTCATGCCAGCCTAGCCTATTTACTAAATAGACTCAGACCAGATTCAGCCTTTTAATTAAGTCTACTTAGTTAACTAGGTTGGGCCTATTTTTTCAAGGTCTAGCTTACAGACACAACAGGTTGGCCTATATATATATATATATATATTATATAATATATCACTGAGTTTCACCATTTGATTTTTAATCAGTCTATTCTTTTTTTATTTCTAGTTATATTTTCAATCATATCTAGCTTATACATTAACCTTATTATTATTACTTTATTTTTATATTGTATTGTTGTTAGTAAGTCCTTTCAATCATTACTTGTAAATGGTAAATCAGATTATATATTGTATATTATAATAGTCCTAAAGTATATTTGAGAATTAAAACTAAAATGCGAGTTCATTTAAAAAGGTTTATTTTTAAGTAGGCTTTTAAATAGGCTTTCAAGCTAGGCCATGCTTTAGGTAGGCTCAAGCCTAAGTTGTGAAAAATCCTTATACAGGCTTCAAGCTAGACTCGTACCTCAAATTTATCACACAGGCTCATGCCTATTTGGTAAAAGCCTAGCTCAACTTAACCTATTTCCATCCCTAGAGGAAGCCTACGAGCTACATAAATATCACATATTGTGAAAACCAAGGCAAAACACCATATTTCAGTAAAGTGACCATATGCCTCGGCATGTGGCATAGAGCAAAAAATTTATGCTTTATGACATGCGTTGCAGTGCGCGTATTAGATTTTATTGTTAGTGACAAGTCACTGATATGAATTTTTGACATGTGTCATTTCTTTACAAGAAGTCTAATTAGAGTAATTTAAGCATCTACATAAAGCTTATTTAACTAGCCAACCAATGACATGGTTTCATTTCAATACGATGTTTCATTTGAAAATTTGACTTTTGGATGCAAAATGACCCCTTTTTATCATTTTCACCCAACTTGAGTGTCCCAACTCCAACCCTCATGTCATCAGCCACTTTTAAGGGCTTAATTACATTCAATTAGACATAATAACATTAATAAAACCATACATTTACACACATTTGACCATCAAACTGCCCTTTTCATACAATGGGCCTATTTTTCACACTTTCCATGCACAAAACATTCCTGGCTAAATTCTCACCCACACACGCAACCATACACTTACATCACTATCTTAGCCCATCAAATCACCTTTACCACATGTCATACATTATCACACACCAGGGTTAAGATACACACAAAATCATACACATGCGTCAATCACTATGTTCTAATGCATTTCTATGGAAACATAAATCATTTATATTGTAACATGACAAATTCATTATACAAACTCGTTAGTTTTGGATACTTAAACTACATTTTGATTTGTGTTGGACATTATAAATGAATTGTGTTGTCTAGGTGTGACATTTTTCGTGTATAGAAATGGGTAATTGAAAAGGTAGACATAATATTAAAACTAACTTTTACTACCTTGTGAAAATGCATCAAATTTTAGCAAAGCAAATTTCAATCATTATGAACTTATTTAATTATGTAAATATAGTTATATTTCATCTCTTAATTTCAATTATGCATTCACAACAAAGAATGGATACATGTAATGGTACTCAAACATTGATTAGACAATGTGCTTCATACTATTCATTCCTTTAAAGCACATAAAATATCTAATCTTCCCAATTTCTAAAAACTTCTCTATACACAACATTTGTTATTGTACATGAATCACTATTTTTATTATTGTGCAAGTAATGTACCAAATTCTTCCCTCTATTTTGTTAATTTTCGTATGCATCATATTTATTATGCAATCAATCATTTCTCCTCATAAACAACTAGGACATCGTTGATTTCATGAATTCAGATCATTACATCAAAGTGAAAATATTTCACAACTACAGGTATTTCGATGATTCATAAATAAATCCATACATAAAATTAACCAACCAAGATCTCTCTCTTCCTCAATCTAGATCTTGGAAAATCTCCTCGTATACAATTTTTGTAGTTGTTGTCTTCAATTGCTTAACACTATCACGCACAAGAATCATGAGACAATCTATGGCTTAACTTTAGAAAGAGCAACATATAGTTGCATGTGAGTGAAAATTGGCTTAGACAAATATAGCCCAACATGCCTCAAAGATTGGCATTTTTGAAATATGTCCGCTGACTCAAAAATTCTAATTACTTGTTCATATTCAAAAAAGTACGACATCTATTTATTAAGTCACACAAGAACATAATATAAAGAACATAGATTTCAAATATCTATTGATAAACTTTTTTTCCAAGAATATAATTTACTTACCAACTTCATATATATGTAGTTCTAATTGATAGAGTAATTTAAATTGCATAAATAAAACCATTTTTACATTAGATTGCTATGAATCATTACACAACAAATAGCCATACTTACCATAACAATTCTTATAACAGGTATGTAATATAAAGCATTTCCTTCTATATTATTATCTTTAAGCTATCATGTATAATTTATGTTCTTGATAATGACAAATTTATAAGTACTTATTACTTGTCATATAGTACCTTATAAAATATGAATAACTTTTTATTTATTTTTTGACAAAAAGCTAAAGGGTGTAACAAAATGGTTGACTTTCAAAATAATGGAAGCTAGAAAATATATTGCAATCTTTATTTAAATGTCATTTTTAATGCATCTACATTCATGTACAATGATATTTTAGTTTAAAAAAAGCATCACCTCATGAATTCAGAAAATCCTTTATGGATATGTCATTTGCCATGTGTCCATTTTCATGTATAACAATGTTTTAATTAGGAAAATAATAGCAGCAGATTAAGAAGACATGAGAGCATCCAAAATGTAACAGGAGTTTGAAGATATGGAAAGTTGGAAGTATTGAAAGAACCCGAGTCAGAAAAGTGGTGACCTTGTTAGTGATATTTATTGGAATACAGCTTAAAAAAGACCTACAGCTTTATTGCATGATACATATAGATAAGAAAAATTATGCTAAAATAGACATGTCTGAGCATTTGTTTTTGCATTGCACTTGATTGGAAATCATTTCATTTAATATAAAGGAAGGTATGTATTTAGCAGGGCAAGCTTCAGTGAAAAGATATTGTTGACGCCTTTCATGAGTAGAGTATAAAAAAATTCATAATAGGGCAATAGGTTGCAGCAATATCTCAAAAGAATCTCACATGAATGATGGATCTTTCCTAACCAATTTATACATTTATTAAACATGCCTGCTTATTTTTTAGGTTTGACTTTCCATGTTTGTCGTGTAACTTCCATTCAGCATCGACATTGATGGAAAATATAATGACTGAGAAAGAAGTATAGATACATGTCATATAAAAAGAGCAGTGAAATATTAATGGGTTGTAGAATGTCACTAAAGAATCACACATGGAAAGATGGAATTTTCTCTTACAAACCTAACATTTATTAATAAGATATTTATTCATTTCTTTAACCGAGACAATTCATAGATTTTTGAATATTCCAGCAACTTCTACCATTTCCTGTATAAAGTTTGTATAAAAGTTGGACAAAAAGAATAAAGATCAATCCATTGAATGAAAATTCAACTTACTTATGTCAGTGGGAAATGACATATCTTTTTTTGTTTGCAACAGAATGTGAATAAGACAATATATGAGTACATTACCTTAACCAAGAACTCTAAAGCTGTGTTGTTAAAGCAATGCAGCATGATTCCTTGATAAATATATACACATGTCGTGACAAATGAAAAAGTCTTTCTAGTAAACCATTTCTGTGAATATATGAAAAGTTATCTTCTAAAGGCATCTTAGATACAATCTAACAGTGGAAGAAAGGCCAAAAAAGTTATCATTTTGAGAGTTACATTATAAAAGTGAAGTAATGTTAACTCCTGCCAGTAACTACAAACTCGGTAATCTTGGTATGCATGAAAATCAAATAGATGAGAATTGACAACTCAACCATGGGACTTGAATAACTTAAGCAAGTTTTTTAAATGTTGCTCGTATTATATAATAGGCAATGTGAGAGGGCATCAACAATTCTCCTAGATAACCAAAGATAATCCCTATTATTCTAAACCTCCTAATCTTGAAATGGAATGCTTCTACCTAAAGTTTTTCCCTTGAAAATATTTTTTTAAATAAATATTCATTTGCAGAAAATAGTTATTGATGGCAAATATTGTAGGAATACTTGATATACTTTAACTTATGACTGAGGTGATAAATCATATTGGACAGACACTGGACTCACCATCTTACTACTACTTACTAAAAATACACAAGATATTTAGGGAAAAGAATAGTAAAAATTTCAGCTTGTCAAACACAACACTATGACTATGAACATTGTATTTTATCCGGACATTTTTTAAATTTAATAATAAATAATTAAAAATATAAAAATAAAATTTAATCCTTTTTAGGATTATATTTTTAAAAAAATAATTAATAAGATTTAATTTTGTTTTAACCTAGATAATCTTTATTAGTTAGGATCTTATTTCTTTTAGTTTATTCAAAAATAACCAAAAATATAAAAATATAAAATAAAATTTAATCCTTTTTTAGGATTATATTTTAAAAATATAATAATTTACCAAAATAAAAAAAGGGGTTAAATCTCAACCTATCAGTTCCAAGATCTCTCCACTCAGTCAAATGTAGACAGGAGAAGGAAAAAGCAAGAAGAATCAAGCTTGCGCAAAGCACACACGAAAACACCCCAAAAAAAGAAGCAAAGCCCGATGCAGCAGGAGAGAAGCAAAAAAAGGAAGCACGTAGACATATAGCCCACACAGACACGAAAACACTTTGAGCCAGACACATGCATGCACAGCAAACTAGAGCAGAAGGAGCAGAAGCAACCAACATACGTACACACTTTCAACTAGCAGAGAAAAAAAGGAAAAGAATTAGAAATGCAGCATGCAGAGCAGTAGAAAAGAAGAAAAAGGAGAAAAAATAAGCAGCAGAAAAAGGGAGAAGAAAAAGAGCACAAGAAATGGTAGAAAAATTAAGGAATAAGAGAGCATAAAAAGAAAGCGAGAAAACAGAGCATAGGGAGAGAGACTGAGTGAATAAAAATGGATGAAAATAGAGATGAAAAAAAAAAGAAGGAAAGGATGGGAGTGTGAAGGAGATAGAGATTGAGAGATGAGAGAAAAACGAGAGAAAAAGAAAGAGAAAAATATAGGACGAAGGAAAACACTAAAGAGAGAGAAGAGATGGAGATATCAGAAGCAAAAAATAGAGATTAAGGGAGAGAGGAGACGAAGATTAGAGGAGATTTTTTTTTGGAGAAATAGAGACAGAGAAAAACTGGAAGAGAAGATAAAACCAGACGAAGAAAAAAATGGAAGAAAAAACAGAGCATGAATGAGAGAGAAAGAATAACAGAAATTGAGAGTAGAGATCAGAGCAAAAAAGAAGAAGAGACTGAGAAGAAGAGAAGAGGAGATCACGAAATGGCTTCTTCATCAATGGTGTTAATGCTGTCTCCTTCGGTAACCTGTGGAGACATGAGTGCTTGAGGTTTTTCAGCTTCCTTCACATTCCTTACTAGTTCTTCCAGACACAGGCTTGTTGTTAGGGCAGGCAAAGCTACTCTTTGTATGACCAAGAGGAATAGATCATGAAAATCACTGGCACAGACTCACAGTTTTCACAGACGGATGAGGACCACAAGTGCTTAAGTTTATTCTATTTTATTAACTGCACTAATGGTTGTCCACATTATTCCTGATTTGTTGAGTGCAAAAACTTGTGAGCTGATTCTCCAAAACAAGGTTGAGGAGCTCGACAAAGAGATGAGACTTACCCTTACACAAAAAGAATCTGGAAGGCATGTTAGAATGTTGATCCATGAGATTAGGAGCACTCTTGATTGGTATACCATTTTGAAGACTATACTTGTTGAATTGGGAAGGGCTCTAGGCTTGGAAGAATGTGTACCGTAGATGCCATCAAAAAGTGGTATTATACGATATCCAACATGTCTAATTCAGGTACATTTAGTTTTGCATGGTTGATTCTCAAATTGTCTTTCAATCTTTTTAATCACTATGTTTTAGAAAAATGTAACGTGTGGTGACATGGTTGATCCTTATATTAACCTCTGTTCATTTGTGGTAGTTTATTTATGCATAATCACAGCTTATAACATACATATACCTCATGGTGCTTTGTTGTCATGATTTTCTTATTTGAGGCTAATGTATATAAAAAAAAAAGATGTGTGTGTGTGTGTGTTTATAGTTTATTTGTAGTGTGAGATTTCAAGAGTCTCCATAAGCATTTAAATTTAAAATGATCTCATACCGTGTAAATCAATAAGATTTTGCAGGTATGAAGATCAATCTTGTAGGTATTTATATGGGTTTTAAAGGCCCATTATTGAAATCAATTCTCTCTTTGCACTAAATATTTAAGTCTCATGTGAGATTTTAAGAATCTTCGTAGATATTTAAATTAATCACATCATCATGTGGGATAATATATCCCCGTAGATATCTGATTCACAATTTGTATATATTACATCAACGAATTTTTGTAAATAAAATAATAAATTTTTTTATTTAAATTAATTAAATTAATAAATTTAAATTGTAATCACATTTCCTAACTAGTTCTTTTAGTCATGTGAGATTTTTGTAGCTCCGTAAACCTTTATGATAATCGTACTACCATGTGAGTCAATAAAGCTTCACAGGTATAACGATTAAGATTTCTATATTTAAAAATATTGTATAATTACGCATTAAAATACATTTAAAGTGAATATTATTTAATCATTATATCATGTGGGACTTTAGATCTTTACAGATATTCAGGACAATCTCATATCGTGTAAATCAATAAGGTTTCACAGATATGAGAGTAAAACTTATATGTTAATATGGGTTCTAAAGGCCCACCATTAAATTAACTCTCTTTTTATAATCCAAATTAATAATTTATTTAAATCTCATGTGAGGTTTCAAGAATCTCTGTAGAGGCTTGAATTAATCACCTCATCGTGGGGATAATAAGTCCTCACAGATGTAGTGATTATCAATTTCTATAATAAATAAATAATTTTTGTAAATAATCATATAATACAAATTAATTAATAAAATTAATGAATTGAAATTGTAATCATATTTACCAACTATATCTTTTAGTTATGTGAGATTCTTGAATCTCCGTAAACTTCTAAGATAATCGTATTATCGTATGAATTAATAAGGCTCTATAAATATAACGATTAAGTTTTTAAAATATATATTAAATTAATTAAACTAAAAGATGCATTTAAATAAATTTAATTCCTTTATCACATGAGATTTTAGAATTTTCGTAGATATTTAGGATAAATTACATTACTGTATAAGCCAATAAGGCTATGTAGGTATGATAATTAAAATTCTTTAAAAACATGTACATGCATACTTAAATAAATTATTACTAGCATTTGAAAATAAATAAATTAAATTGATAAATTCTTTAATCGTGTGAGATTTCAGAATCTCCATAGATATTTAAAACAACTGCATTACCGTATGAACCAATAAAGCTCTACAGGTATAGTAGTTAAATTCTCAATCATAAAACATAAAGAAAAATAATTTTAAACCCTATTCTTTTCTTTAATTTGAAATTCAAAAATTGAGAAAATAATTAAAATTAAATTACTTCTTGCAATTTAAAACACACATATCAAAATTTCAAAAATTGTTTTATTTGCAAAATGGTGAGTTATTTCTAATTAATTTCTCTTCAAAAATATTTTAACCAATAATTTTCAAGCCTGAACTATGTGGACTTTGATCTCCATCACAGGGTACGTAGGTCTCAGAGTCAGATTCTGAGTCAAGTCCGTCCTCCCCTGTAAATAAATAAACATTTTTTACCTAATTCCTATCATTTTTATATCAAACACTTGAATATAAAGGGATAATTAAAATAATTATAAAACCGTATTAATAGAGCATAACAAACTTTAGGTAACCATTTTGACGAACAGGTATTGTGGGGTGCCTAACACCTTCCCCACACTTAAGTGACTCTCGAACCTATTTTCTGATTTTGCAGATCACCCTTATCCTCCTTTTAAACTGTTTCCTGAGATTTACCTTAAAATCTTGGTGGTAACTTCTCATTCATGCGGTTCCTGCCGTGAAGGCTAGGACCTCTGCTCACGCACCGTCTACATCGCATTTTTTTTGGGTGTGATAGTTGGCGACTTCACTGGGGACATCCTAAAGAGTCAAGCCTATAAATCTGTTGTGCTCAAAATATAATATGGTTTTTCTTTATTATCCCTTTAAATTTATGTGTCCCTTGTTTCTCCCTCTTTTCCCTTTTTCTCTTTCCTTTTGTATTTTATAACATGTTTTTAGGATAGATAACATGCGGAATAAATCCTAGGATAGAAGACTTTTATTTGTACATATATTTATCTCTGTGTTTGACCAGATTAACAGTTAAGGAGTGGGTAGCATATGGGAATAAGATAACATGCTTGCATGCTCTTATCACACACTGTGCACTTTCACAATTCAACACACACATTTTGGGCCCTATACCCAAGTCTGTAAATATCATAGGTTAGTGGAGGTTAGTAGTGGTTTCCCTGTAGAGTTTTTAAACTCTTAGAGGTTGCTATGAATACCTCACCCAAGCTGTTACTTACTTAGTAAATTTGATCCTTGTAGAGCTTATGTTCTCGGAGGGTCAAAATTATTAAGTAAGGTTTTTACCGTGTGGTGAGGGCATCTTGGGAACCTTTCATCTATTAGGACTATAAATCTACCTTGGAGCTGCACGTTTTAGATGAAAGCTAATAGCTAACCATTATAGCTTATACCTGATGATTACAAAGATAAACAGACTTAAGCTTCCTAAAAAGGACACAAAATGAGAGCATCTTTTATTGCATCATTATCATCATCATGATATATCATTTGTGCATGCTACCTTAAGGAAAATAGCTATTGGGTACCTTATGCTAGAGCAGGTATTGAATGTCATTACACTAATCAATATTAATGTATCACAAGGATGGCGCTAGCATTAAAAAACTAAGCTTTGCTAATGGATCTTTGACCTCAGTGACTATAAATTAATTCATTTCATAATATTGAAGAGTGGATATACTTTGTTAGCTAACTCTCGTTAAACAACTTTTCTTTTTGTAGGGTAAAATAACACATTTCATTTTGAAAGTGAAACATTAGCCATGTATTAGTTTTGACTGTTCATAGGCTAATTGTTAATCCTTTCTCCCTATAGTGCAATAAGCACCTAGAGGAGATTAGGAATTTCTCATTTACCCAAATGACAAATTAAGCTTTATTTAATAAGAATTAGTTGACTCTTGTGCATAAATGTCTAAAAACTAACTATCCTTATTTTTTTTCTCTTTCCTAAAAAAAAACAAACAATAACAAGTTATAAGGCTTTTGCTCTCGTGACTTTAATCATATAAGGATTTTGGTCCCTTGTAGGTTAATATTTATTTTTTATTTCCTTATGATGCAATAAGCATATAGAGGAAGGGAAATTTTGTTTGGCATAAATGAGGTAGCCTTACAATCACTAAAAAAAAATAATAACAAGTTATAAGGCTATTACTCTCGTGACTTTAATCATGTAGGGATTTTGGTCCTTTATAGGTTAATAGTCATTTCCATTTCCTTATGATGCAATAAGTATATGGAGGAAAGGAAATTTTCTTTGGTAGCAATGAGGTAGCCTTATAATCACTTAAGAGAATGTGTAAAATTACAATATTTTTAATACCAAAACCCTTTTATAGGGATTGCCGAATAATCTTGTGCTTTCCTTAGTATAAACGCTTAAGGCACAAGTAAGCACCCTTGCTTATTTAACCTTTGTTACTAATAAGACAACAGTGGAAGTGATAGTTGAAATTCTTCCAATTCAATCACAAACCCTACATCACTGAGTAAGATTCAAAATTCTTTCAATTTTGTCCCTTACACCAACACAAAGTTGTAAATAAATAAATTGATACATCTTTTCATCTTGACCCCTACTTGATTCCACAATAATCATCCATTAGAGCAAAGCCAATATACGGCAAACAAATGCATCTGTATCCATGCATTTTCATATCACATGCCATAATAAAAAGGCTTTGAAATTTTTAAAATATTGGATGTTTTTTGGGTCCTTTACATGGGAAGGTCAAGGCCCCCCACCTTACTTGCCACAATGCCAGTCATTTTCTCACTCCAGGCCTATTGTCATTATCTCATCCATTCAAAGCACATCAATATTTGACACTATACTTTCATACCCTTGCCTTGACCATAGAAAATGATATGGTAGGTGTGGATGCTAGCATTCACTTGGGGCGTAAAGTTTTCCTGATCAAGTTGTGAGGTTAAAAAATAAAGAGGGAAGATAAAGAAATCAAGCCCAAGTGTCACATTCATCAATAAGATCATTCACCATTAAAGAGAGAATTCAAAGATATTGTTTCTAACATGTCTTATCTTCATTACGTAATGTCTGTCTGGTCAAACTCTATCACTGGAAATGATCTTGTTTAACTTTGTCAATGTTGTAATCATACTTTTCCATTCAATACTCCTGTTTTCTCGTTTTATCCCTTGACCATCAAATTTCTCTTATCCCATCCATTACTCCCTTAACGTTTAGTACTCCTAATGAAAAATCACAATAGATATGGAAAAGATCAATTTGAAGGAAATGCTCCTATTTCATGAAAATATAAAAATAACAAGAAAAAAGAGAAAAAGGAATAAAGATAAAAGAGGCTGATTAGAGAGATAAGATAGCATGCTCCATTAGCAAGTTAAGTCAAAGATATAAGGCATTTTTTTTCTTCTTTCCTAAATCTTGAAGGAGTTTCACCTAGTTACCTATATTGAGCCAGGAGTAGTATTTCTTTCATTCACCTGTTTACAAATATCACTGGGGTAGGGTACTTAAACATATGTTTATACTGAATTTTTAAATTTCAAGAGAGGATTAATAATTTCTTTCACTCAATTAAAGCTTTTTTTTATCCATTCAAATAATTTCTTTCCATTTCTAAGCTCATGAAAGCAAAGCTCAAGAGCTAAGAATAAATACAAAAAAAAGAAAAAAAAACTCCTACTGATGAAAAATTAAAAAAGAAGATTATCCATCCACTAGCATTCACTCATTGAATGGGACATGAAGAGGAATTGAAAAAAAAACAAGAAATAGAAGAGAATTTTTCTTCCTTTTCCAATGATAACTCCATAGAAATGCCAAGTCTTGCAAGATTACATGTCTAAAAAAAAGAATTCCATTATGATTTTGCACTTATGTTTAGACCATCACTCCTTTCCATTTTCAACCTGCAATTTTATCCTATTATGCTCCATCACAATCTCTAAATATCCTCTCTTGTTGGGTGAATTTTAGCATAATTTTATGTTGGAGTAGAAGAAAAAAAAGGTTGAAGGAAGAGTTTATATAGGGGCATAGAACTTTTGAGCTAAATATCCTTTTATTTTATTATTAGCCTATTTACTCAGGCAACATTACAAACCCCATAAGTCCTCATTGAGATTTGACTTTTTTGAATATAATCGGGGCATTTTTCTTATTGGAGATCATTTCAAGATGCAAATTGTTGAAATTGGGGCAAGCTTATAGCTCAACATAAGATCTTTTACTTGAAAATTGTGTCATTTTCAAAGGGACATACAAAAAAAAGAAGGGGACCCTCCTTTTAATTTCTATATTCATTCCCTTTCATCTCTATACTATCCAAAAACACATCATATAAAATTTGGGTAGTCCTCAATTTTACCATTCCATCACTTTCCACTTCACAGTTTGGCTTATCCACAAGATACCTATTCTTCATACGTTTCCTGCACGTAAATAGAGATGCCTCTAAATATTCCCAACATTCCATTGATTGGCTACTCTATTTCATTTTTAGACATGGCTTTTTGTTTATAATGGTTATTTACATTGACATTGTTAAATAAAAATTAGTGCCAACTTCACTTATTGATCATACAAACATTGATGATAAAGATAGATAAGATGAAACATCCATGTCTAACAAGCATTTCATATGGGCAAACAAAATGTCTTAAAGATTCTCAATATGGGAGGAATAAATAGTTTTAGATATCTCAAAGTGTGACCCCTTAGTGTCCACTTCTTGTGGCAAAAGTTATTAAGTCATTGACTTGCAATTTCAATGGGGAGACCAACAATTTTCCTGTTGCAAATGACCAAGAGGACCCTAACATTTTACTAATTTCAAGTTTTGTTTCCCTCTTGTATCAAGATCCTGTAAATAAAAAAAATACATTTTACAATTTCAAATGCATTGAGCATTCCATATCTTCACATGAATTGAAAAAAATTACATTTTTCACACCAGAGTAAGCCTCAATTTAGATTGGGGCAAATAAGGAGTTGAACTCTTGAAAAATAGTCAATCATGCATTATGCACCCACATAAAAATTGCCACAACTTGAATTGGGCGTAGAAAAAGAATTAAACTTTTGAGCAAAAAAAAACAAAAGAAAAAATAATGCATTATCCATTCATTACATGCTTAACATTAAAATTTTCCTCCATTTAGATTGGGGCAGCTAAAAAAAATCATCATGTATTATCATTATCCATTCATTACGTGCTTAACATAAAATTTGCCTCTATTTAGATTAGGGCAAATAAAAAAAAATCATACATTGCACTTCACCCCATTACATGCATGGCCACAGAAAGTATGCTCCATTTGGATTGGGGCAAACCAAAATTACAGAACCCAAGGAAGTAAGAGAAGAAACAACAAACCTCACCTATGAGTTTCTTGTGAGATAAAACCTATTCTCACACCCTTAAAGCCCAGTATCGGCTGGCACAATTCTTTAAAGCCTTGTAACGGCAGGCACCCTAAAGCCCTGTAATGGTAGGCACCCTCAAAGCCCAATACCAGCTGGCACGATTCTTTAAAACCCTGTAACGGCAGGCATCCCAAAGCCTTATTACGTAAGGCACCTCAAAGCCTAATACCGGCTGGCATGATTCTTTAAAGCCCTGTAACGGCAGGCACCCTCATAGACTAGTACCGGCTAGCACGATTCTTTAAAGCCCTGTAATGACAGGCACCCCAAAGTCCTGTTACGGCAAGCACTTCAAAGCCTAGTACCAGTTGGCATAATTCTTTAAAGCCCTGTAATGGTAGGCAACCCAAAACCCAATACCGACTGGCACGATTCTTTAAAGCCCTATAACGACAAGCACCCTAAAGCCCAGTACCGGCTAACACAATTCTTTAAGGCCCTGTAATGGTAGGCACCCTTAAAGCCTTGTAACGCCAGGCACCCTAAAGCCCAGTACTGGCTGGCACAATTCTTTAAAAGCCTTATAACGGCAGGCACCCCAAAGCCCAGTACCGGCTGGCATGATTCTTTAAAAGCTCTGTAACGACAAGCACCCCAAAGCCCAGTATCGGCTGGCATATTCTTTAAAAGCCCTGTAATGGCAGGCACCCCAAAGCCCAGTATCGGCTGGCATGATTCTTTAAAAGCCTTGTAATAATAGGCACCTGAAAGCTCAGTACTGGCTGCACAATTCTTTAAAGCCCTATAACGGTAGGCACCCTAAAGCCCAGTATTGACTGGCACGATTCTTTAAAATCCTGTAATGACAAGCATCCCAATGCCCAGTACTGGCTGGCACAATTCTTTAAAAGCTCTGTCACGGTAGGCACCCTAAAGCCCAGTACCGGCTAGCACAATTCTTTAAAAGTTCTGTCATAATGGGCACCCCAAAGCCTAGTACCGGCTGGTACAATTCTTTACAAGACCTGTCACGATAGGCACCCCAAAGCCCAATACCGGTTGGCATAATTCTTTAAAGTCCTGTCACGGTAGGCACACTTCAAGCCTTGTAAAGGCAAGCATTTACTAGGTCCTTTGGAATATAGGCAATTCATCTCCATTGAGGTTTTGTTTATTTCCTAAATCACATTTCATTTTAAACCCTTTATTTTATCTTGTTTTGTTTTGTTTGTTTAGTTGTAGGTACCTAAGAGTCTTGCCCCTCCAAACAAAATACATGTTTCTCTCTTCATTCATTTCTAAGAAAAGAATATCATCTCATTAAATTCTCACTTATAAATCAAATGAAGAGGGGTTATCTAGCCAACATACATTTTGTTTGGATCGTTGTCATTTGGTTATTTTCATTTGCATCACATTGCTAAAATAAAAAAAAAGATCAAAAATTCAAAAATTATTTTATTGTGTTGGTTATCTAATAGTCTTGCATTCTTTTATGTTATTTAGTTATTTTCATCTGCATCACATCACCTCATCACATTGCTAAAAAAAAAATCATCATGTCATTGTGTTTGTTATCTAACAGTCTCGCATTTAATTGTATCTTGTCATGTCAGGGGCAATTAAGTATTTTCATAGGTATTGCATGGCTGACCAAAATACATGTTCTATCTTTACTTGTCACTTATGTAAGAATTCAAAAACACACTTTTTTCATATACTTACATAAAAAACAAGTAAAGAAGGGCAACTATGAACACCGTATTTTGTCCGAGTATTTTTTAAATTTAATAATAAATAATCAAAAATATAAAAATGAAATTTAATCCTTTTTAGGATTATATTTTTTAAAAAATAATTAATAGGATTTAATTTTATTTTAACCTAGATAATCTTTATTAGTTAGGATCTTATTTCTTTTAGTTTATTCAAAAATAACCAAACAAAATATAAAAATATAAAAATAAAATTTAATCCTTTTTTAGGATTATATTTTAAAAATATAATAATTTACCAAAATAAAAAAGGGGTTAAATCTCAACCCATCAGTTCCAAGATCTCTCCACTCGGTTAAATGTAGACAGGAGAAGGAAAAGCAAGAAGAACCAAGCTTGCACAAAGCACACACGAAACACACCAAAAAAAAGAAGCAAAGCCCAGACGCAGTAGAGAGGGAAAGCAAAAGGAAGCACGTAAACATATAGCCACACAGACATGAAAACACTTTGAGCCAGATGCATGCATGCACAGCAAAACAGAGCAGAAGGAGCAGTAAGCAACCAACATACGTACACACTTTCGGCTAGCAAAAAAAAAAGGAAACAGAACCAGAAATGCAGCATGCAGTGCAGTAGAAAAGAAGAAAAATGAGAAAAACAAAGCATAAAAAGGGAGAAGAAAAGAGCACAAGGAACGGCAGAAAATTTAGGAATGAGAGAGCATAAAAAGAGAGTGAGAAAACAAAGCATAGGGAGAGAGACTGAGTGCATAAAAACGGATGAGAAAATAGAGATGAAAAAAAAAGAAGAAGGAAAGGATGGAGAATGTGAAGGAGATAAAGAGTGAGAGATGAGAGAAAAATGAAGAAAAACAGAGGAGGAAGGAAACGCTGAAGAGAGAGAAGAGATGGAGATCAGAAGCAAAAAATATAGATTGAGGGAGAGAGGAGATGGAGATTGGAGGAGATTTTTTTTTTTCTGGAGAAAAAAAGACAGAGAAAAACTGAAAGAGAAGACAGAAACCAGACGAAGAAAAAATGGAAGAAAAAACAGAGCATGAACGAGAGAGAAAGAATAACAGAAATTGAGAGTAGAGATCAGAGCAAAAAAGAAGAAGAGACTGAGAAGAAGAGAAGAGAACAAATGAGGAGATCACGAAATGGCTTCTTCATCAATGGCGTTAACGCTGTCTCCTTCGTTAACCTGTGGAGACATGAGTGCTTGAGGTTCTTCAGCTTCCTTCACATTCCTTACTAGTTCTTCCAGACACAGGCTTGTTGTTAGGGCAGGCAAAGCTACTCTTTGTATGACCAAGAGGAATAGATCATGAAAATCATTGGCACAGACTCACGGTTTTCACAGACGGATGAGGACCACAAGTGCTTAAGTTTATTCTATTTTATTAACTGCACTAATGGTTGTCCACATTATTCCTGATCTATTAAGTGTGAAAACTCGTGAGCTGATTCTCAAGAACAAGGTTGAGGAGCTCGATAGGGAGATGGGACTTACCTTTACACAAAAAGAATCTGGAAGGCATGTTAGAATCTTGAACCATGAGATTAGGAGCACTCTTGACCAATATACCATTTTGAAGACTGTACTTGTTGAATTGGGAAGGACTCTGGGCTTGGAAGAATGTGTACCGTAGATGCCATCAAAAAGTGGTATTATACGATATCCAACATGTCTAATTCAGGTACATTTAGTTTTGCATGGTTGATTCTCAAATTGTCTTTCAATCTTTTTAATCACTATGTTTTAGAAAAATGTAACATGTGGTAACATGGTTGATCCTTATATTAACCTCTGTTCATTTGTGGTAGTTTATTTATGCATAATCACGGCTTATAACATACATATACCTCATGGTGCTTTGTTTGTCATGATTTTCTTATTAGAGGCTAATGTATAAAAAGAAAAAGATATATGTGTGTGTGTGTTTTTATAGTTTATTTGTAGTGTGAGATTTCAAGAGTCTCCGCAAGCATTTAAATTTAAAATGATCTCATACCGTGTAAATCAATAAGATTTTGTAAGTATGAAGATCAATCTTGTAGGTACTTATATAGGTTTCAAAGGTCTATTATTGAAATCAATTCTCTCTTTACACTAAATATGTAAGTCTCATGTGAGATTTTAAGAATCTTCGTAAAGACTTAAATTAATTACATCATCGTGTGGGATAATATATCCCTATAGATGTCTGATTCCAAATTTGTATATATTACATTAAAGAATTTTTATAAATAAAATAATATTTTTTTATTTTAATTAATTAAATTAATAAATTTGAATTGTAATCACATTTCCTAACTAGATCTTTTGGTCATGTGAGATTTTTGAAGCTTCGTAGACCTTTATGATAATTGTACTACTGTGTGAGTCAATAGGGCTTCGTAGGTATAACGATTAAGATTTCTATATTTAAAAGCATTGTATAATTACGCATTAAAATAAATTTAAAGTGAATATTATTTAATCATTTTATCGTGTGGGACTTTGAATCTCTACAGATATTTAGGATAATCTCATATCGTGTAAATCAATAAGGTTTTGCAAATATAAGAGTAAAACTTATATGTTAATATGGGTTCTAAAGGCCCACCATTAAATTAACTCTCTTTTTATAATCCAAATTAATAATTTATTTAAATCTCATGTGAGGTTTCAGGAATCTCTGTAGAGGCTTGAATTAATCACCTTATCGTGGGGATAATAAGTCCTCGCAGATGTAGTGATTATCAATTTCTATAATAAATAAATAATTTTTATAAATAATCATATAATACAAATTAATTAATAAAATTAATGAATTTAAATTGTAATTATATTTACCAATTATATCTTTTAGTCATGTGAAATTCTTGAATCTCCATAAACTTTTAAGATAATCGTATTATCGTATGAGTCAATAAGACTTTGCAGATATAATGATTAATTTTTTAAAATATATATTAAATTAATTAAACTAAAAGATGTATTTAAATATATTTAATTCCTTTATCACATGAGATTTTAGAATCTTCACAAATATTTAGGATAAATTACATTACCGTCTAAGCCAATAAGGCTATGTAGGTATGATGATTAAAATTCTTTAAAAACATGTACATGCATATTTAAATAAATTATTAGTAGAATTTAAAAATAAATAAATTAAATTGATAAATTCTTTAATCGTGTGAGATTTCAGAATCTCCACAAATATTTAGAACAACTGCATTACCATATGAACCAATAAAGCTCTACAGGTATAGCAGTTAAATTCTCAATCATAAAACATAAAGAAAAATAATTTTAAACCTTTCTCTTTTCTTTAATTTGAAATTCAAAAATTGAGAAAATAATTAAAATTAAATTACTTCTTGCAATTTAAAACACACATCAAAATTTCAGAAATTATTTTATTTGCAAAATAGTGAGTTATTTCTAATTAATTTCTCTTCAAAAATATTTTAACCAATAATTTTCAAGTCCGAACTATATGAACTTTGATCCTCATCATAGGATACGTAGGCCTCAGAGTCAGATTCTGAGTCAAGTCCGTCCTCCCTTGTAAATAAATAAACATTTCTCACCTAATTCCTATCATTTTTATATCAAACACATGAATATCAAAGGAATAATTAAAATAATTATAAAATCATATTAATAGAGCACAACAAACTTTAGGTAACCGTTCTGATGAACAGGTGTTGTGGGGTGCCTAATATCTTTCTCACACTCAACCGACTCCCGAACCTATTCTCTAATTTCGCATATCACCCTTATCCTCCTTTTAAATAGTTTTCCGAGATTTACCTCAAAATCTTGGTGGTGACTCCTTGTTCATACAGTTTCGGCCGCGAAGGTCGGGACTTCCGCTTGCACGCCGTCCACGTTGCATTTTTTTCGGGTGCGACAATGACCGAAACTACTCTCTTGAACCAAAGTCCAATAGACATCAAATGTCTTTGTCAAAGTTTAGTTATAAGAAAATTGAAGGCAAAGCTTAAAATTGAGAGCGTAATCCATAATATCAATTTAAGAAGAAAAAGAAAATAAATCAACTGCTTATTAAGAAAAAAAATCATGGAATCTATCCATATCTAGAAATAAAAGTACACGTCAAAATATCCTACATCTGCACTCTTTATTGTTAAAAAAAAAACATATAATATTTCCCTCATTGTGGTAGTTAGATGGAAAGTACAAAGTTAATTTTTGTCAAATTGGAAACACAATGTTATTGTCGAAGAATTTATTAGTAGTCATATAAGGTTTAGCTAGGATAGCATTATTAACTTGAGGTTTAGCATTTTACTTTAGTTTGGTGTATCCGAATCCAACATATAAAAGTACAACTCTTGTTTCAAAAAGGAAGCTTAAATTTAATTTATCAATAAATGAATGCATTCGTCTACAACTATTATAGTATTGCATTTTCTTTAATATACATCATTGCTAAAAAAATAAGAAAATAAGAAACAGACTTCCCAAAGACTATGACTACATAAATTGGCAATGCAAAGAAAACTTTTTATTGAATAATAGGCTTTATTACACTTTCTAGCATGAAAAAGATAAGACTTAATGCATTCCTCAAAGCCAAAGAAAAAAATCACCAACTCGTAGCATTTTCATTGCTTAAAACCATCATCATATTTTAGAGATACTTAACACGATCTTCATGCTTCAGAAATTCTGATCGATATGATATAACTATGGAAGCCCTTGTTCAGGCTGCTAATGCACTGTAATGTTCATATTTCTTCCTTAGGAGTTGCAACTTCATCTCTTGCAAGAGCTTCACTACCATCTTTCAGGCAGTACAGACTAGGCACAGCACTTGTCAGTTTGTCATCAAGTACCTTGCAACCATTACATAAAATCAATGACAACAAGTTGACCTACAATCAATATTAATGCAAAAATATAATAAAGTGATACTTAACTTTTGAAGCATCTTCAACCATTTAAAACTAAAGCAGAAACAACATAATAGAAATACAATCCTTGCAGGATAGAAAAAGAACAACAAGAACAAATGACGTTATTACATTAGAATTACCTTCCTACTTGATAGATTAATAGTGACATGATAAACCAGATGACAATTTAAAATGTACAAAGATGGTGTAAATGTAAAAATTATTTGTACTGGTGGAAATAAGAAAATAATTAACCATGTTTGTTAATCCCTTTCTTGAAAATCTAATCAAGTTAGTCTTCCATATTACAGTTCTAACATAATAAAATTTGAAATCAAATTTAGTCAACCAATAGACAGTTTAACTTACAAAACCTTATGTTACAATTTCTAATCAATTTATATACTTTAAAGCTTGCAAGTTTTTTAGTACCTAAATTTCAAAACAACAAAACCTTAAGTTATGGTTTTATAAATCTAATTAATTTAACATGATCTTACACAAAACAGCCAATCAATATTTTTTTTACCAGAAAACAACATTTCTTATAAAACCAAAAAAACTACAAGGTCTATAATTAGAAAACATAAATAGCAAAAAACAAAATATAAAAACAACAAAAATGCAATGTACAAAAACAACAAGAACAACCAGAAAATCAACTCATACCAGTTCTACTAAACAAAAAACCAGAAGCAAAATTCCTTGAACTATAAGCATCCAATGCATCCTTGACAAGAGCATTAGAAAGAGGGGGTATTGGTGTAAAAAGCAAATTGGGCAAAACCCCTTTCTAATTTCAACAGCTTTCTAACTTCAATAGCTACACAATCTGCTGCACAATTACTCTCCTTATAAGAGAAAGTAAGTAACCAATTAGCATTATAATGCAACTTGTACTAGTAGACAATAACTCTATTCACCACAAAACATCTTAGTATTCTACATGGAACACATCAATTCTTTATTATCAATTTCCATAATAGCATTGTCCACCTTAAGTTCATCCAACAAAAGTAGAGCTTTGTATGAAGCTACCACTTGAGACATAAATGCAAAATCTGCCAGCATTTTATTACTAAAACCCCACGACAATCTCCCTAAATGATCTCTGTAAATAATGCTTATAGAAGCAACCTTCATAGTTGGCACAAAAGATCCGTCACAACTCACTTTCACCTAATCCTCTTTAGGTGCACACCAAGGTCATATTCAATTTACATGTTCTTTTGAACCAGCAGAATAGTCCATACCAACTTTTGTATAATAAAGATATAGCCATCTATTGTATATTGATGCATTGGTGGTGTCATCTATATCATGTGCATCTTGTGACATGTAAATAATTTAAGAATGTGGCCGATATACTGCACCAAGAAGGAAAGAAAGAGGATATACTATATTTTTCCATTATACATAACCATGGTAAATTTGAAACATATCATTACTTATGAAAACAAAGAAATAAACAAATAATGTATACCCACAGAAGGAAATCAAATAAAAACAAAAAACCTTTAAGTGTCATTATTGAGATCTAATTATCTTTAATAGATAATATTAGACCTAAGGACCTAAGATGCGTGAATGAAAATGAAAAAATAACAATGAAAAAAATAAAAAACTATCAATGATGGGGACACATAATGATAAAATGAGAATATAAAAGAAATGTTGAATTCTAGAAGGGGCAAGGTAAGTAGGACATTTCAAGGTGTGAAACCATTAGGAGGTGAATGAACCTAAAGAATCTTAGCTGATATGTCAAATCTCAGCTGCAAGCTTTAAAACTAATGTAGGAAATGACTAGTTCCATAGAATTCTCTGTTTCTAGCCTGAAAATCAATGAAAAAAGGAACATTAACATGATCTTAGATGGAAGGAGTATCTCTGGGAGGGAGTTAGCTTTGACTGCTCAGGATTCACATCGAAAGGGCACAGGCGGTTCAGTGGATCAGATCATGCCTTAGTTTATATGTTATGCCTGTGGAGGTATAGTGGATATAAGGTTTACCTACAAGCTAAAGAGTGCCAGGGGGCATTCTATTGGTCAGGAAAGGCTATGTCAGCCTATCTCATACATTCAAGCATTTTAATTGGTTAATTATATGTTATTTTAAATTTATTATTTATTTACTTGACTATGGCTTTCTTTATAATAAGGAATATTGATTTCTTTGTTATTGAGACTATGGTTGTCTCACCTCTTTCTTTACAATATTTACAGGTTTAGGCGAAGGATCCATTGGTGGATGGGGAAAAGAGCTAAGCTAGGGGTTTACTTGTAATTTGTAAAGAACTGCAACCCCTTTCTTTTGAGCAAATCTATTGTAATGTATTTAGGATTAGGGTTCCAGTAGGATGTGATTATATATATGTGTGTGAGTATGTGTGGATTGTATGGCTTGTGAATGAATTTTCATTTACTTGTAGACTTGCGGCTAGGAAACTTGGCTATGGTGTGTGGTTTTGATGGATTTATTTAGTATACCAAGTTTTCACTATAAGAAAATATTTATTTTGGTATATATGTGATTCCATAAGCAAATGCAAAGTGGTTGCATTGCAAATGATATGCTATGGGCAAACATACACCTTTGATAGAGAGAGTGAGTGCGTGGGCCCCATAGAGCTAAGTGAAAATATTTAACGTGTATATTTATATGTGTATATGATATTTAGAATAGTTTTTGGCTACTCTTGTTTGATTTGTGAATTTTGAGGACTTAGGATCCATTTTGGGAAATGGCACCCGGGTAGTCAAATTTTGGTATAAAGGGTTTTTCTATCATTTAAACATTCTATCAAGTATTTTTAGTCCTATTTGACATGTTTAAGGTGTTCTCACAAGTTTGTGACCCTTAGGATGAGATTTGGACAATTTTGAAAATAGTTTTTACCAAAAAATTGCACTTTTACATCCAGGTGTCTAAATCTCAATTCGACCGTTGGATTTCTCTAAAACTTGAGTCACAAGTAAAACTTTTTATAAGCTTCATGTGGGCTTTGAAATTATGTCAATCGAACACCAGACAGAGAAATGATGTACTTCAAAATTTGGTCTGGAGGAGCTGTCATGACAGCAGAAGTGCTGTCATGACAGCAACAGTGATGATGTTGCAACATGCATGAAATTCAATTCATATGTTGGATCTTTTCAAAATTTGGTATGCTAATAGTACTTTTTAAAAGTGACATGGGAGCTTTGAAATCGCTTTGATCGGAGGTCGGATGATGAAATGGTGCACTTCAAAATTGCTGTAAGCTATCATGACAACAAAAATGACCAAACTTGTAACATGTTTAATTTTTAATCCGACAGTTGGATCTTTTTAAAATTTGGTACACTTATAGTACCCTTTGAATGTGACGTGTAAGCTTTAAAATTACTTCGATCGAGAACCAGATGATAGAATGGCACCTCCCAAAAGTTGGCTTGGGAGGGCTGTCATGACAACAATTTAATGTTGTCATGATAGCATCTTTTTACCCCGCTTTCACCTAGTTTGCTTCTGTGTGCTATGGGTAAAACCTATAATTTTTTTAAAAAAAGGTTTTAAATGTTTATTTTGCAATCATGTATATGTTTAGTGATTTAAATTATTTCTTTCTTAAGTTAGTTTTAGGATCAACTCCTTAACCACACTTAGTTTATTTGAATTGTGTGATTTTTGGATAATACTCGAGACAAATGTTATAATATGTAGAAAATAGTCTTTCTACATTAATTGCAAAATCGAGATAGAAAATCCTTAACTTTCTATACCCTCTAAAACCTATTAAGCTAATCTAAAAAGTGATTTGTAACTATTGTAAAAAGCTTTTTTTGTTATAATGTGTCATGCCATATATGTGTATTTGCAAATTGAATATGTGAAACTATTTTAAAAATTTTTTTGTCTTTGCTTAACAATCCACATATTTGATTACTTTACATGCTTTATTTCATCTTAGATTTAGTTACTAAGACTTTTGTATCTCATTCTCTATAGTTAATATTTTTACAGGAAGGGCATCAGTTGGAGGAGCATCGAGAGAGTGATTTGATGTATGTTATTTGGTAAAACTAATGTATATTTACCAACCTATGACCATTTTGAATATGATAAGCATGAAGATGTTATAATTTGTTTTACCTTGCTTCTAGTGGCTATGAGACTCCTGTCTGCCCTTTATGGCCATAGTGTAGACTTTATTTTTTTTAATTGATTCCATGTGTTGGCCATGAGACTTCTAACCGCCCCTCATGGTCTTAAATTGAGTTTTGAAACATTATGTTATGATTAAAAATTTGGAATTTTTAGTATAATTAAGTTGGGTAGCTATAACATAACTATGGGATTATCTTATGTTTTGTGCATGTGCCATTATTGTATGATGGGTGTGTTGTGTGGCCTAGTATTACTACACCTTGACTTTTAGCTTTGGTTGAGGTTCATAAAACTTAATAAGTGTGTGAAAGGGTATTCTAGAAACTTAATAGTTTTATAGTGTCATAGCCCCAAACCAAAGGCATTAGCTAATTTGTTGAAAAACTTATTTTAGAAAATGTAATCTTAGGAATTTTGCTCTACCATTTAAAATGTTTTACATCTCTATTATAAATTCTTAAAGATTCTTTTTAATGGAATCCCATTTTGGTACCTCTATTTGGATAAGATTGTTTTGAAACACTATGATAATTCTATTTGAATTCATGTAGCCCTTTTATTACCATAGTAGATCCTTTTCTATCATAATAGTTGATGTTTATGAAATGTTTTATTATAAGAAAATTTATTTTCTACCATGATATATTTTTAAATAATCATTTGTTTCTTAATTATCATGGTAAGGTTTTAAATTGTTAGTTTTGTTCTTTCTACCATAGTAAGCCTTTTTATTATTATGGTAGTATTTGGAAAATTATCTTTCATTTTTATTACCATGGTAGAAATCTTTGATTTTTATTACTATGGTAGACATTTTTCTACCATGGTAAATGATTTAAAATTTTTGATTTTTTTGATAATAATATTGTTTTTCTTCTACAATGGTAAATGATTTAAAATTTTTAAATTTTTGATAATAATATTATTTTAAATATGGTAAATCCAATGTGTAAGTAAAGGATATTTCATACTTCACTTTTGCAAATTTCATAATAAAAATAAGTATTATTTTTTTATGGTTCAGTTGAATTTTCATATTGTTAGCTAATGCTCTCAAGGACAAATACATTAATGTTGTGTTTGGATGGCTATGGATTTGTATTTGAATTTGGATTTGGGCTAAATTCTTTGTTTGGATACATAAAAATATGTGGATTTAGATTTACCCCAAATTCAGATCCAAATCCCATCCTAATTCCTTTATAATTTAAAATACTCTCTAAAACCCTATTATTTTAAATCTTAGTCTTCTCATCTCTTGCATTGCAATCGTTGCCTTTGTCCTCATCACTTGTATCTAGCATTGTCATTCCCTATTGTTACTCTATTCTAATCTCTCTCGCTCAGGTGCCATTCTCGTCTCTCTCACTTAGGTGAGTCCAATCTTTTACTTCCCTCATCTCTCAAAGCTTCTCTTTATTTCATCAACACTCACATCATCACTATCCTCTTCAGTCTCTTCTTCCAGGATCAGCGTTTTATTGGAAGCTTATGCTGTCATCATTATTGTTTGAGGTTTAAATAATTAATAATAATTTAGATTTAGTGCATCTTTATAACATTCACTAATAAATTTGAAACCTAATAAAACTACTTCTAATCCCATTCACATTAAATATATATCTAAGAGTACCATTTTGAAAGAATGATATTTGGTGCTGTGGGTTTTATTTGTCATTCTTAATTGAGTGCATAATTTTTCTAGCATAACCCTAACTTAATTACAACGCCATGAAATGCTAAAATGTATTCATCTTGTGCTATTTTGCTTCTAATGATGTTTGCTTTTGAAGTTATAAATAAAACACAATTTTGTTTAGTGCACTGAATATGTGAAGCATCATATAATGAGGAACTTTTGGGAAAAGAGGATGTAATTCCATTGCTTTTACATGAAAAATGCTGTCATGCCAAAATTAAGGTCACTTTTACATGTCAAAATTATAGGCAATGTTCTATTTATTTGGTTTTAATTAATTTTGTAATCCGTATGGATTTTCATCATGAAGAAGCTCAACTTGATGCTTGAGTAGAGATGACAAGTTAGCTATAAGTACAAGGTAGTAGAAGTATATAGTAATTTTAAGGGGTCCCTCCTCAAAAATGTTAAGTATAGTTAGAAGGTTTGATGCTCAAAGCACTTTTTTCTAGAGATTGAAAATTTGCCCACAAACTAGAATGGAATTCAACATTAGATACTATTTATTTTCTACAGTTAGGCATGACTTGACCTTGACTTGTGCTGGAGCATTAGTTATTGGTTTTAATCCTGATCTATTTTTGAATTATAGCAGTTTGCACATCGATTTAGTGCTCATTGCTTGTAGTAAGAACTCTAAAATCTTATTATAGTCTACTTAGTATTTTATTATGCATTTTAAACTACATATCAGCTGATAGTTGTCTAATCATTATTCTTGATCCTGTTTTTTCGTATTATTATTTCAACATGTCCCAGTCATTGACACTCTTTATTTACAAGAAGCCAATACATATTAGAGATGATTTTTATTGTTAAGTGACTTCTTTTAAGACTTGTCACTATTAAGTTTAATGTGGCATGTGAAGAACTATTTATAAATTATTAATTTGTTTAATTCGTTATGCTTCTTTTGCTCTTCATAATGACTTGTAACTGTTAAGTTCCTTCTTGATCATTGTTAATAGAAAATGAGCAGAAAAGAATTTCAAATTCAAGCAATGTTGAGAGCAAGGAGCAAGCACATTCCATCATCTTCTTCACTTTCTCAGTTAACACCATTTGAAGTTATTGTACAAGGTTAGTCATCTAACTTAGATTGCCAACAAATTGAAAGGAAAAGGAAAAATCAAGATCAAATGTCATATGGAATATAGAAATGGATAATTTGTTTGGTCAAATGCTATATGAACAATTAGCACTAAGTAACAAGAGTGATGGGGAGTGGAAACCTCAAGCATATCATGTGTAACATCCTTAATTTTAAATCAAGATTAATTAAGTTTAAAAGACTAATTAAGTGTATTTGTGAGGTGTGTGGCCAAAGAGGCCTAACGAGCGTGTTTGGTCTTGATTTCAGTTTTAAATGTAGGTCTGAAGGAGAATTAGGTCACTCGGGAATGGAAGAGGGAGAATTTCAAAAGGAAGTGATTCTATGCCATACGCCGTGGCTTATGGTTATTCTACCACAGTGCATATGTGACAACCTACCTGGAAGAGGCTCTTTATGCCATGTACCACGGCACATTGTGCGTCCGCTGCAACACATGGTCAGAATTTTGTAGTATTAAGTCACGAACCTAAAGTAAAAGAGAAGAGGAAACAAAGGTAATCAAAAGAGTGATGAAAAGCTGAGCTAGGGCTTAAAGAAACTGATTATTGAGAGTAAATTAGAGCTAATAAACACTAAAGGTAAGCTTCCTTACTTAAATCTTCCTCTCTTCTTCCATTTTCTTGATGGTAGAGGTTAGGGTTTGATTGTTAATGGTGATTTTTGGTCCATAAAAGTTATAGGTTTGAACCCATTGACTTAAATAGAGTTAATGGGAGTAGATTGAGCTAAGTAAACTTGGTATTTATGATTTTATGAAGATTGGTAATTGGAGGATATTAAATATATGAAATTCTCATAAATTATGTAGTTGGGAATAATGTGGTTGCATTGATGCCCATTTAAGAGCTCAGTGTTACTAATGAGATTTAAAGGAAGCTAAGAAGCCTTATGGGTACTCTTACATGAGTCAAGAATAAATCTTAAGTATTAAGAAGTGATGAAATGTTAGTGGAAAATAGCTCAAAAATGGATATTGATATTTTACAATGGTAAATTCTTGTAGTGTGACTACCATTGACACCATTCAAGCTTCTTGGAAGTTTTGAGAGAGTAGTTGAGGGGTGAAACCTTTGACCTCTTAAAGGTTTGAGGTAATTGGGGGAATTCTACCTTATGCTTGTGTGTGTTTATTAGTTTATTGAGTTATGATTTATCATTGAAATGTGTAAAATAAAAAGAAATGCAAGTATGGCTTAATTTATTAGGAAATCCACTAGATCTAATTTGTGAGTTTTATGCTTTGTGGTATAAAATTTCCTTGAGAACAATAGTGGTGGATTTTTGTATTAATGTTTATTGGAAGTTCAATGATCTTGCAAATTGAGAAGTAACATAAATTTTTGTTTAAGTGAAGTTCAATGATGTTTTAAAATAATGGAGTTCAATAATTTTGATAGAGTGAAGTATAATGCTTGTGAAGTTAGAGTTCAATGACTCATTTGTTTTAAAGTTTCATGAAATGTGATTGAGAAATTCAATGATTGTGTAATGATGAAGTTTAATGAAAATTGATATATAAAGTTCTATGAACTGTATATGTATGAGTTATGGCATGAATATGTATGGCATGATCTTGAAAGGCGAGAGTTCGCCTAAGAAATGGAGTAGATGATAAAATCCATGTGGTAAGGCCTATTCGTGTGATGATTTGCCTGGATTGATTCTGTCCATATTGTCCCACTGGTTCAATGAAGGACTATCCCACTAGTTTAACAAGGGACTCAAACCTAGCTAGCTATCCATCGATTCAATGAGGAAGTTAGTCTAAGGTGTATGACACCCCATAGTGTGAAAAATGGGAGAAATCGTGTTTCATAAGTGAGTTGGGTGCGCCTTGGCCGGGTAATCCCCTCACAAGTGTTTAGACTAGGAAAGTCAAAGAATATAGACTATCCTATTGAGTTATAACCCACGATTTCAAGTCAGACGAATAAGGAGAATATAAGAGAGGTGTGATCATGCATATAGTGAGTAAAGGCATTTGATGTCTATATTGAGTCCATAATGATGACATCTTGAGTTGAGTCTTAATTTCTGCCATTATGTTTGTCAATAATTTGTGTGACCAACTCTCTTATATAAAAAGTGCTAAAAGCACTGTTTCCCAAGTAAATGCTATTATGTGAGCTAAATTATAAATATCTAATTTCAATTGTTTCACATGGATTAAAGTATTAATATTAACTACTACTTGCATTTAAACTAATTGGCATGCATTAGTATGAATTAGTTGGACCTTGGTTACTGAGTAGTTATACTCACCCCGTCATCTTCAATATTACAGAGAATAGCTCAAGAGGTGTGGACAGAGAAAAATACCCAGCAGCTTAAGATCACAATCCCTTATAGTAGGCCTCCTTATTTTGAGTAAACTTATGTGTATGACAATTTCAATTGCCAATCAAGATTTCTCTTTTGTTACTTACTTGCATTATGTGAAGTGTAATTTGTAATGGTATTTTAGGCCCTAAAGAGGGAGTTGATGATTATGTGTTATAGTGATAGGGCAAAAATACTAATGTAAGTGAGGGTAGAGAATATTATATGATGATCGGGGAGAACTTGATAAAAATTATGGTAAACTCCCCCTTTTTATGTTTTTGAGTTTAAAGGGTGGAGTAGTAAAAATTTAATTTGAAAATATTTCTTGTGTTATGGTGTATTGCACGAGTTGGTTTTGATGATTTATATGTGGTCATATTGTTGTGAGTGGCTATTAGTCCTTGGTATTTGGTTTGGACACGTGAAGTTGTGAAATCTGTTGCAAAAGTGTAAGTTTTAAAAATGGTGTTCAATTTTTGTTTTAAAAATAATTTGAGTCTAATACCAATGCCATTAGTTAGAGCTCGGGAAGATCTTTCTGTAGACACCTAGTTTGCGTCATTTGAATGTCGAACGGAGATTTCGAACACGTTGGAAATTGGCCCTAATGCTATCAAAATTGACAATAAAATTCACTATCAAAATTCATGCAATTGTACCGTGGCGCATGATGTCATGAGCCGCGGCGTGTGTCACAAAGGCGAACATGTCGCAATGCATGTTCAACAAGCAGTGGCACACGCCTTAAAATTTTTTAAAATTTCTCTTATTTCAAATTCTTAAATAAATGCACTCACTTATGCAATGATTCCTTACTTTCGCATAACTGTGAACTTTGATTTGTCTGATTACAAGACTCAAAAATGATTTTAGTTTTATAAACTTAGGTCCCCATTTTGTTAATCAATCAGAATTTTGTTTTTTAAAGATTATTATAATCCTATTTTCTAATTACTGGGACTTGGATTTAATTATGGGATTAAAAGGAGGAGGATATTACATCATGCTATAATAGATGTGTTAAATGCAAAATTAGTTCTTATTTTGGTGGTTAGTAATGTGAAGAATAGAATGAAGGCTTGGAAAAGGCATTATTCCGTTATTACTAATATCAAAACAAGGACCAAGTTCAAATGGGATGATGATAAGAAGATGGTGGTGATTGAGATAGAAGATGTTATCAAATGGAACGAATATGTTGAGGTATGTAGAGTTTTAATAGTATGAAATTTACTTTAAATTTTGAAGTATGTAAAGTTTTAATTGTTATTAATGTTTCATTTAATAACTTTAATTTTTTTCCTAGACTTTTCCTAAAGCAAGTGGCTATCAAAATAGAAGAATAGAGAATTGGGATGACATTGTCATATCACTAGTGAAGGTGCTGCTAATTTTCAAGATGTTAATGAGAAAATAGATCAAGAAGGAAATGAAGTGCAATATAATATCAATTTACAAGATCAAGATACTTCAAGGTCAAATCCACAAAGTTTTGGAAGAGTTAAAAGAGTTACAAAAGGTCCTTTAGATGATGCAGTAATGGAGGAAGCTAACTCATTTAAAGAATATTTGCAAAGTAAAAAAAAAATCCTAATGGAGAAGAAGTTCACGCTCTAGTCTCCCAAATTCAATGACTTCAAAAAGTGGAAGTGTTTCAAGTCATTAGAAAGCTAATAAAAGGTGATTCAGAAGAGTTTAATTTACTCAAGTCCCTTCCTAATGATGAAAAAAAAAGAGTGGATTCGATTTCTTTCTGAAAGTTGATAGTATTCATGGCTTCCAAAGTAGTTGGCTAGCATGCAAGTGTCTTTGATGCCATTGCATAGTGCTACTTCCTCTACCTTGTTTACTTCTTTGCTATCTCTACACAATAACAAGTGGGGTTGTCTATTTAAAGGTACCCTTCTTCAATTTCCTTTCAAATATGGTGTATTATTTAAATTATCAATACTGTGGTTCATAATTCTCATTTCTAGGTGGCTTTTTAGCAAAATGGGCACTAGTACATAATTGATATTTGATTGTCCTCAGAATAATTGTAATAATGAGGGCGATGATGCTTGGTTAATTTAGGTGTTTTGGGTATAACATGTTATCCTTACCCTCCAAAGATACGCATTAGTAATTTTTCTTCTTGCCTAAGAAAAGTAGCGATAATCTATGATGCAATAAGTCTGGACAAGGGAAGGATCTACAAGATTCAGTTCAAGGCTTCACATAAGCACAACTTTTAAGTGTCAATTTGATTAAAATGGAAGGCATAGGCAGTTTTCAAATTCTAGTTCCTTCACAACAAGCTTGAAGTTTAAAAATTCAAATTTTAGAGAAGGTATTTGTTTTTATTAATAGGCTAGATTTTAAAATGAGGAATGATAGATATGAAATAAAGGCCTTTCATACTAACATAATCTACAACTAATAACGATTGACAATAGAGACCGCCAGGCTCTCAGAACTACTCCTATTGCTAAGTGCCAATAGAGTTTACAATGCTCTTAGGCTCCTCCTAGTCTTACCATATGAGTAATTGTCAACAAATACCCCCCAGCTTGATGCGTTGTTGTTTATTTGAAAAAAAGTTTGGTAGCAGCTAATAACTTTGGAGCATACATATTATTTTTTTTTTGGCACTGGACCCCCAGTTCCCAATACTTGAAATTAAAGGGCTGTAATCAGAAGGATTGACTATAGACTATGGTATAGTCTAGCTAGGCTATGGGCTCTCTGGCATTGACTTAGATTAGTCACTTATAGGAAATAAAATGGAGGTTGACTCTAAGAATGCTTATTTACTTTTTAATACATGTGTTAGCCTGCATCCTCACCATTATGGTGCCATAAAACTTCTTGCAGACACTTCATGAAGACTATCTTTATTGTAGCATCAGTCACATCTATGGAGGAGACTTCTATGAATAAATTGGCTGGATATACACTTGGGTTGCTGGAAGAAGTGCTTCTCTTCTCTTCTATGCCTTTGTTTTTTCAGGTCCCTTATTCTATGCAAGCAAAATAGGATTTGTCTTTAAGTGTAGATTGTTAAGGCCTACAAGTCCAACTAGGTCTTTCAAATTTATCAAAATTTTATTGGTGCTATTTTTTCAAAACTTTTGATGCTTTCTACTGTATTTTCTTGTGTTATATGATGCTTTCTTGTTTTAACTTTCAGAAAGTTGATGATATTCAATATTTCTACCAGTTGTTAAAACATTTCCATTTTTCCCTTTATTTGACATTGATACTATAACATATAGAGATACTTTAGCTTTTATGAAATGAATATCAAGTTGATAGAGTAATATAAATTTTTCTTTTTCAACTGGAACTTATTTGTAGTCAAAGGTTTCTTTGTCTTTTCTATATTAATGCTTTTCGATTGTATTGGAACTAAAATTCATTGCAGCCATTTTGAATATGTAGTCAGAATATATATACTCTTATTATCTTGATTTGCCTCTTTGATAATTTCTTCCAAGTGGAAATCTTTTATACCAAATTCTTGGCAAGCTTTTATTTCCATCACAAGTTTTATGGATAGAGTTAGAACATTTTAAATGACCATCTCGTTTATTATGATATTGGCAAGCTTGTATGCCCTCTACTTTCATTTGTTCGAGCCTTGTGGCTTGAGATTTTCATTTATTTTAGGATTTCATATGTTTGTGACTCATAAAGTCAGATTATAAATGTGAAGAAAAAGCAAAAATGAATTTTTTTTTTTTTGGTGTTTGAAAATTTTGGTAATATTCTTAATATTTTGCTTTAATTGGTATTGAAAATATTTAGTTTTGGTGTTTCAAAATTTTAACAAAGTTCTTAATATTTGTTTTATTGTTGAATGGCAAATCAATTATATAATTAATCATTTTAAATTAAATTTTTATTTTGTTTCTATTGATCAAATTTTCTAAAAAATGATTAGGATAATATGGTTGAAGGGTAAAAATTTTGGTTGATAATTTAAATACAAAATAATAAAAAAATTTAAAATAGAATTGGATTATAGTTATTTGAAATTTCTTGCACAATTCAAACAAAGAATTTTAGTAAAATTTGAAATTTTTTTAACTATCCAAACAAAAAAATTGAAATACATGGAAGATTTTAAATGTGAAATTTTAAATCTTAATTTCAAATCCAAATATACAAATCCAAACGCTACCCAACATTACTTCATCTCCTTTGCTCAAGAAGCCTTACAATTCTTCTTGGTTTTGGAAAGGCATTTTCTCATGTGCTGATCTTTTAGTTTCAAAGTTGAAATGGAAAGTTGGTTCTAGTACAAGCATCCCCCTCAAGAAACCGCTTTGATATCCTGTTGAAAATGCTCATAACACTTTAGATGCCAATTCTCTCAAAGTTTCAGATTTAATAAATGCAACCTCATTCCTCTGGTTGGCATAAGCATAAGTGGAATCATTGGTTACTCTACACCTTATACAACAATCGAACCACTAGAAATATACTGTGCATTCCTCTTCCTCTTTCTCATCAAGAGGATAAATTCATTTCGACAGGATCAAGTCATGGAGAGTATACTGTTCGACAAGGTTTCAAATTTCTTTCATCCCCAAGTAGTGTACAACTTCTTCACTCACATAATGCTATATAGAAGTTCATATGGAAATTAAATTTGCCCTTCAAATGCATTCACTTCATCTAGAAACTCATTTATAAAGCACTTCTATTTGGCGATGTGCTGGATGATCATCATCGCTCTTACAATTTATTGTGTTCTTTTGGATGCTTTACATCTGAAACTCTAGATCGTATTTTCGCTTTGTGTGACTTCACTAGATCACTTTGGTTTGTTTGCTTGAACATTATGACATGTTCATTTTCGTCTGTTGATCTTATCAATTGATTATTGCATATTTTTCATCAACTATATGTAATTAACTCAATTGAACAAATTACCCGTATTATTGTCTTTTTGAACTTATTTTGGTAGGCTAGAAATCAGCTCATTCACTAGGGAATTCCTCAATGTTCTGCCAGTTTTATTAGACCATTCAACAACCATAGATTTGTATTACAAAATGTTTGCTAATGGGATGTGAATTCTCACTTTGAGATAGCTCCTCAGCATATACGTCTTTTACCTCTATCGATAATGGTTTGTACCTTGCCATATTGGGATCTTACTTGATGATCAATTCTTGCATGGGGTTTACGGTTAGGAAGCAAAATCACAATTCAAATCTTTTTTTCCTTTGTCTTTGCGTTGCTATAAGGTGGGTTTGTAATTTACACTTGAACTATGGTCCATTTAGTTTAAGCATGAAAGATTTATGGGAGAATTACAATCGAATTACAAGTTGTCAATACAGTTTACTTTAATTGTTAATGAATCTTATAGTAATTAATTTTTTGTATAGAACTTTAATGTAATTCTCCCAAAATCTATTGCTTCAAGAGAGGTTACTTCAAGAATATCCTCTTGAGCAGGGAAAATATGGATGTTGTGATTGAAGATCTGCGTGTCTTATTTGTCTCATTTCAAGAGAGATTACTTCAAGAAGGTCCTCTCAAGTAGGGAAAATATGGATGTTGTGATTGAAGATTTGCGTGTGTTATTTGTCTCATTCCAGCCTCTAACCCTTCAAGTTGTTTAAGAATATCTTCTATTCTATTTTTGGTTTTTCTCCTTGGTTTTGTAATGTTTATTATGTAACTTAAGCATTTCGTTGTATATTTTATTTTTAATATGTTTTTCTTCTTTAAAAAAAGAATTTTGTATAGAAATACCTAAAATTTTCAAGGGAGAATGGCAGGGAGGGTCTCAGAGGAGAAAAAATAGCAGAACACAACTAAATGCTCATCTATTCATAAGTAAATCAATAAACCTATATTTGTGAATAAATGAACTTTTAATTATATTCGGCCCTCACTGTAGATCCTTGCGGCCATTCTCCAGTTTTTTCAAGCATTAAAACCAGCAACTACAAAATTTATTATTATATAAATGCCACGTAGGATGCCATCAGCGTCCGGAGGTTGGGAAATGAAATTGGAGGACATTTTTGTCATTGCGAATTCATTCCATCATTGTCGGAATCTGCATCTTCGTTCCTCCCATTTTTAAAAGGAATTTATGATAATTCTTGGAAATGAATTATGGATAGGAATGTAAGTTCCATGCAAAGAGATAAATATGTTTAATATGTCATAAAAAGAAATAATATTTGAGTTTAGTAGGACAATAATATTTATAATAATTTAAAGTATATTAAAATAGCTTTTCTTAATTTTTTAAATCATTAACATATTTTACAAAATTTAATTGTCTTAATTTCTATAAAAAATTTAATTACCTTAATTTCATACAAATATTTTATTTATAAAATATTACTTATGTTTATTATGAATTAAAAACACGCTATTTTTTTAAAATAAACCATTTTATTTACTACTCATAATCAATATTTACTATAAATTTTATATTTTATAATAAGGAATTGCATGATGATTATATTATAAGTGTGACGTGGACGATTATTTTGAACTCCACAGTATTTTCCTTACAAATATACCTTGCTTTGCTTATATAAATAGCAAAGAGAACCTTCTTTGGTCAGTAATTAGAAGGAATATATTATAACTATAAGAGTGAGTTTCCCGAGCCGCGATGTTTCTAGAAATTAAAAAAATGTTATGGTCAAGAAATCTAATCTTAGCTTAAAAAGACAGACTAGTCGCCATGTAAGACTGGCTTGACCATGGACCGTGGTTATAAGTTCAACAAGCAGATCGACGCCACAGAATAGAGACACGTCATTCTCGTAGGATCGTTGCACCGTTAAATTTATCACACATAATTTACGCCCCCCCCCCCCCCCCCCCCCTCCCTCTCTCTCTCTCTCTGCCTTTTTCTTCACATTTTTATAGAGAGGAGAAAAGAAGAAGCAGAGTTTGGCTAAAGCTCTCTGAGCTGTACAAAGCCGTGATTTCCAACTCAGTAAGATCTGCTACTCTTTCTCTCTCTTCCTCGTCTGCACTAGCCGTGGATCCCTTGGACATCGTCTTCGGCTCATGAAAAAGCTGCAGAAATAGAAGTATTTCTTGATATTCAGCTAAATTGAGGTTAGTTCCATTTTCACTTTATTTCCTCAGTTCTTCTTCCCTTGGTTGCCTCCTCTTCTTTAGGTTCATATAAAACCAGTCAACCTTTTTGTTTTTCTTAGTTGAGTGTGATGCTTTCTGAAAGTTTGTTTCATTGCTGTGTTGTTTACATTTGAACGTTGATCGCTAAGAAAAGGAACGAGAGAGTTTTAAAATTTTCTGTATGCATTACTATTAGACATCAACGAACTTAGTGTGAGTCCTATGGAGTAAAATGTTTGACGCCATTGTATTTGTATTGGTTTTTTTGAATTAAGTGCGTGAATTATCACGAGTTTAAAAGCATGAAGTTTTTACTCTGTTCGCCGGTTTTACTTTTCGAGCAAGTTATTGAAGTTTGATGATCATGTCTGGTAAGAAATTTTGATTAAGTGAGCGTTGTAGGATTTTTCTGTAATATGACTATCGCTCCGACTTGACAGAAGAAGAGATGGCGAATCGACTGAAGGAAGATGAGAAAAATGAGCGAATAATTCGAGGTCTTCTCAAACTACCAGCGAATCGCAGATGTATTAATTGCAACAGTCTGGTAAAATAACTCTCATGTGCTTCTTACACGATTTTAGTAGTCAAAAGTCATTCATGTGATATTTCCATTTTTCATTGCCTTGATATTTTATTGATGAAATTGACTTGAAGTTGCTGTATTCAGCCAAACTCTGTAATTCTGTAAATTATCACCCAATTTATTGCTACTGATAATATACAATGGTGGAACACAAATAATACATTGCGGCAGGTCATTAAGATTATGCCGTTTCCTCTTTAGTATGTTAGAATGTGCTAAAATGGACAACAAAAACACTGACAGGGCAGTCAGCAGGAGCCAGGAGTTTTAAAACTCTTCTCCAACGTGTGCCAAAATAGGTTCATAAAATTTCTATTTTGTGTTTTTCTTCTTTAGGAGTTACAATTAGTTTACTGCTTTTAACTCACATTGTTTCGGTGGTCTGTGGACATATTTGTTTTAATTTCTAACCAGATCCTTCTAGAAATAGCATTGTGCCTGATCCATTTCACTAATACCTGTTTTTTCTCTTTTTCATCCAACCAGGGGCCGCAATATGTATGCACAAATTTCTGGACATTTGTTTGCACAAGCTGTAGTGGAATACAGTAAGCCCTTAGCTCCTTACAATATTTTTTGTATTCTGTATTAGTCAAGTTTCTAAAAGTAGTTACCATAGTTTCCGAATACTACATGTTTCTATAGTGTATGCAGGCCTGCTCTGCTGACCAGAATCACTCATTGTAATGGACTTGATCTTTGTCATGTGCTTATGGTTTGCATGCTTTTCATGTATTTTACTTGAGCTTCTACTTCAGCTATGTCTAAGGCATGCTGCCTTATTCTGTGTGAATAAGTACATTGTATAATCTTCTGTACTGTGGAGGTGAAGATAGTGTTTTCTTTCTGCTGAATGCATTGTACCTGAAAGTGAATTACTTTGTGTGTCAATTTCCAGCCGAGAATTTACGCATCGAGTAAAGTCAATATCAATGGCCAAGTTCACCTCGCAAGAAGTTAGTGCACTTCAGGAAGGAGGGAATCAGGTATATAGGCTTGTTTGTACTTATGGTGCACTTGAGGAATTCCCTTTCATTGGTTGATTTGGCTGTATTTAATTCTTGCAGCATGCAAAAGAAGTTTATTTTAAACAATGGGATCCTAAAAGTTATTCTCTCCCTGATAACAGGTAACTAGTTGCTTGTAATCTATTATACTTGCCTGATACGTTGTTCTGATTGGCATGTTTGGTGCCAGTAATGTTGGCAGGCTCCGCAACTTTATTAAACAAGTTTATGTGGATAAAAGATTCACTGATGAGAGGACCTATGACAAATCACAGAGAGTAAATACAGTAAAGTCTCATTTGTCCCCAGTTTGAATTCACTATTTTTGGAATAGATAAAACATTTTGTTTAAAATTGAACGTTAACAAGTACACTATTTTACTTTATAAATACCTGGAGCCTTTCCATTATATTACGTCTCCTCTCTTGCATTGCATGTTGTCCAGGGTGACAAGGATCATTTCTCTGAAAACTCGAGAGTTCAATCATATCAGGGTGGTCCTAAAAACCCACCATGTGATGACACATATAAACACCAATATAGTGACAGCTCTAGTCTAGGTGGAAGAAGTCCTGGGCATGATCAAGAAAGTAGGGAGTATAGTAATGAGAAGAGAAGTCTTAGTCATCCTCCAATTATCAACGATTGGCGCCAAGAAGATAGAGTTGGAGATGAGAGGAGGTTTGAAGGTCGTAGAGGATCTGATGGAGATTATAAGCTGGAAGACCAATTGCCTGGGCAAGCCAACAACCTAGATTCTTCAAGTCCACCTGTGGTTCGGTCTGTCAGAGATATTTTGGGAGAAAATGCAGTTCCTCTTCAAATAAATGGAACCCCTGAAACAAATAGTGGAAAAGCTAATGATGGCTTAGCTCTCACACAGGTGAAATTATTATTTGTGATGTTCCTTATGATTCAGCCATTTGGGCAATCTTGCTGCAAAGCGTGCTGTTACTGTAGAGTTTGTTAGGTGTTAATCAGTGCTAAGTTGTTGGCAACAATTTGTTAGCATATTAAAGTTGATCATTAGCTTTCAACATCTCACTAGGCTATATATTTTAGGAGGCTTTATTTTCCCTTTTAACTTCTTCGTTCAACTGTATTCTATATTCTGTTATATATAAAGGGCTAAGAATTTCATGGCTGACAACTTGTCCAGTGACATTTAGTAGGCATTTCTTCCCTTTTAATTAGGAGTGAAATTTTACCCAACAGAGATAAACTGGTTGATTTGTGTTTAAAATGGATGAGGCTTTGTTGCATTTAAATGGATTATGACATTTTGTTATGCATGCAACTGTATTTCTTTTGTGTAACCATGCAGTAGGCAGGATGCTTTTGGTTTACCATGTTTACCATGTGGTATGTATGAGTTCAATATTATATTTTAGTCTTGAACACTGAAATTCTAATGTCACCCAACTGTATACACGCTCAAAATTGAGGCAGTTCTTTCTTAATAAATGCCTTTATTTCTACATTAAAAAAATTGTTTATTTTATATCCTGTTGGTTACTAGTGGATTTATTGTCATCCCTGAATGAGTTGATCTTTTCGTTTACCATCTTTAAAAAATTGGAATTATGAATTAGCATGAACACTAACTATTCCCTCATTCCCTGTTATTGCTGTATTTTGACATCTCATTGTCTTTTTCTCTCTATTGTATATTTGTATTGGGGTGCTCAATAATGATTTTAAATTGTAAATTATATGACCATAGCTGACTGCTTATAATTGCAGAGGACTGTATCTTCCAGTAGCTTCGCATCCAGCATTGGAAACCCTGCAGAAGTTAAGCTTGAGACTACTAAGAGCCTTATTGATTTTGATGATGAGCCTGAGCCTCGGGTAGCTCCAGCAATTATTTACACCCAACAAACTACCACACAATCCATTGCAGAGCAACCAAATTCCAGAGATGACAACAATTGGGCCTCTTTTGATGTGACCCTAGAAGCAAAAGCAACTCAAACTCCTTCAAATGTAAATGCACTGGAATCCATGCTTTCCCAATTGTCAGTATCATCATCATTACCGGCTCATGCTCCTCAAGTCCAACATGGTTCCAGTGTTGTAACACCTGTTCCTGGGAGGAGTATGACATTACAAAGAACTGGGAACCTATCATTTTCACCTGCTGGGCCTGCACCAGCACCATCTCTTACTGCTACTGCCGTTGGAGCTGCAACTATTAGCAGCTTTGCGACTTTTCCATCTGGTGGTTCTTCAGCATTGCAGCATCCACAGCCTTTGTTCCCTCCCAATGTTGGTCAGTCTTTGACTCATCAGTCTACACCACAACCAATAGGAGAATCGAATAATCAGGCATGGCTTATGGAAAAATCTTATCTAACATTCTGTTTATGCAGATGCAATCTTTGTTCACTTTCTTGTTTCATGGAAATATCTTGCAGCCATGGAGTATGCCTCCAGCTCCAACAATACATGGCCATCCGAGCATGTCACTGCCACATGTATCCCATCTTATCTCTAAGCCTGCCACTGAGACTAGCTCCAGTGCTGCTCCAGGACTGTCTGTTGAAGTAAAATCAAGTGGAAGAAAAGAACTTCCTGAGGTACTCTTCCTTCTTGTTTTACTTCAAAAGGCATCTACTCTGTACACTTGATGGATGTGTGTAATGTACAGTATTACTTACAATAGCTTATAAATTTCTGCAGGATCTTTTTACTGTAAAGTATTATTGCTTCCCTGCTGCAGTTCCAGGATGGCATATGGTCCCACCTCAGGGCAATGGAATCTCAATGCCATATAATACTGTGGTAATGCTATTGCAATCCAACTGCATGTGCATACAGGTTTATTCTCTTAATCTGCAGCTTATGCATTTGTGTAAGCATTTCTCATATGAATGCCTACTCTCTGTTACAGCCCATGCCAAATCTTCAGCGACCATCAAAATCAACAAACCCATTTGAAATTGGCAATGAACCACTTCCGGTTCAAACAACTGTACGTGACTTCTGTTATTTTAGAACAATAGTGTTATACATAATATCTTAGACCTTTGAAAACTACATAACCTTATCCATGTATGGTAGGTCATACATGATATTTGAATGAACCCACTGATTGCTGAATGGGGATTTGCTTCTTTTACCATTCATTTGGATGGGGAGAAAAATAAAGAGGAAAGAAAACTGACGGAAAACTCCTAAAAATAGTAAAAAAAATTTATTAGTTTTGAAAATTTCTCTTCCTATTTTTCTTTCCTCCATATTTTCTTACGACTTTTCCCTTCATCCAAACCAAGCTTTCTAGTACAGTATAGGTTTAGAGAGGACAGTAATTTTGAATAATCGTTTGTGGAAGATCAGTGGTATGGTTTGGGTTTTGTCCACCATTGAGTCATTGTTCTAGAAGCTTTTATTTATTTTTTTTTAACTTTTTGTTACTTGTGTGCATTAATTTAGGAGAATCCTGCACTCTAGAGGAGCATGCCTATTAATGGTTTGGTGATTGTGTGAAAAGTATTCTTTGTTTTCTTTATGATCATCATGCATCTATTAAGCTGGAACAAATTTGTCATGCTGACATTCTAATGCGTCACTCCGTGTATGACATGAAAAATCTGGATTTCAAAATCTGTCTTGTCTGTTTATGGTGAAAATTTTTATTATAGTTGTGGGTCAATGCTTTGTATGGACTTTTAAGTAAAGTGCACTATTAATGGGTTATAAATAATGCAGCTACCTAAGATTTTGTATTTATATGTAAGGGTGAATGACATTTAAGGCCCTCTCAAGAGAATTTATCACAATAAGGATTCATAAAATTTGGATCGAATATTGTTTTGTGAAAATACATATGTGTTGTTAAAAGCTAAACCTTAACTATATTTTCAGCTTTTAACAACAACATACACGTATTTTCACAAGACAATATCTGATATAAAACTTATAAGTCTTTATTGTGATAAATTCTCTTGAAAGGGCCTTAAATGTCATTCTCCCTATAAAGAAACTAGTTAATCAGCTTAATTTTATCTGTGTAAAAAAAAAAAAAAAAAAATTGGCTAATGCTTTTATAATTGGTGTTCCTTGTGTGTAGTTTCCTTCGAGATCATCCTTGCAACGTGGTCTGCCAAGTGTATCAACTTCAGGTTTAATGCTTCCTTCAAGCCTAAGTAATCCATCACTTGCATGGAATCCGCACGGGTATGGATTAGTGCAGCCTCCACTAACACAGCCTCATCCATTAGCAATGGCACCAAGTACATTAATCCATCCATCATTCTTCTGTTGATTATTTCATGATTCATGCTGAGGCTATTCCACTTTTTCCCCCACTGTATGCTGACCTGTGTTTTGAAAACCTCAGGGCCTTACACGGGGCAACAAGTGCGAATGAACATGGCAATGCCAAGGTAAAACTATTTGGTTATGATGATATTTACTTTTTTTTTCCCCGTTCTCTGGTACCAATGTGAGTTTAGGAAGCATACCTGTCAGTTGCACGGGTAGATACGGACAAGGGGAGTTACTTGAACTCAGTTTCTGGTTCACAGTGAATGCATGAAAGAGAAGGGAAGAGAGAAAGATGTTTTTTGCTTCTGGATGCAGAGTGAATAAGTCAGCTTTCACTATAGCCTCATAGTGCATGGAACTCCCATGCACTCAGGTAGTTTTGGGACGTGCATGTTGCTGAAAAGCTGTACCCACTCATTTTTCAAATAAAAGGGAATATGGCACTCAAGAACCCTAGTATCTCATTAATATATTGATAAGTCCCCATCTAACAACGTGAACTTGGGTTTAGGCTAAAGCTTGATCCACCAAGACTGCTAAACCCAAAACTCGCCTACATAAAAAGTCACATTTTACAGGGAACAGTTAATCTGTTAGGTATAATGCTTGTAGAGAGTCCTGGAAGAACACTTAATTTGTTAGGAATAGTGCTTGTACAGAGTTCTGGAGTTTTTACTACTAGTCTTGGTCTGTGAAGTGAGGATGAATTTAACTATACAACAAGCAGTCTTATCCCACTAAGTGAGGTCGGTTACATGAATTGTACCACACAATTGTGCTTTACATTTATCAAATTTTTAGAAATGTTAATTAAGAGATCTCAATTAATAACTTTTTAAAATTGTTCTCTTTAGTTTTCTTTTACTTCTTTTAACAGAGTTCAAAGTTATATTTTTCACTCTCCATCTGCCTTCCACAATATTTTTTGTACATATTCCAATTATCTCAAATGATTTTCTATTATTTTCCCCCCAATAGGTGCTACACATTTTTTCTCGTATGTGCTTATTTCTAATTTTTTCTTTACGTATATATTCGCACATTTATCTCAACATTCTTATTTCTGCTGTTCCAACTTTAAATATATGGTTGTAGTATTAAATCTCATAATGGCAGTTTGGGATTTTCAAATCAACTTCATGTGCAGGCATCAGCATCAGGAAATTCGGAGCTTTGGTGCCGAGGGAGCTGCTTTTGGCTTCACAAGCTCAGATCAGCATCTGACTGGTACATTCTCAGCCCCTCCTTCCTCAAACCTCTCTTCTGCAGGAAGGAATCCATTTGGATGAAGCCAAGAACCTAATCTTGTTGCTCTCTGTACAAATCGTCAGAGAGGTTTGTGGTTTTCCATTTTCTGTCAGTTAAAAGCCAATCACTCAGTGTGAATAGTGATTTTCGTTGAGGGTCAAAGTACAATATCTCCCTCGGTCCTGTAAATTGTTTATAACATATTGAAAGTAGCGTAATAGGAGTTGGGGAAAATCATAATTAAAAACCTGTGAGAATCAATAACCACCATTGAAAACCATAAAATCTTGAAATTAAATTCTAGGGTCCTTTTTGCAGTTTACAAATTGTTGTTGCAGCTAAAATACCTGTAAAAGTGAAATTTACATTTCAGACAGGAACGTTTTAGTCAAAACATAATTTTTTAAACGACAAAAGAGGACCATGATCCAAAAAATCAATTTTAACATTTTATGGTCTTGAATAGTTATTACTGATTTTTGCCGGTTGTTAAGTGTGAGGAAAGAGCAAATGAAACTCTTCTGTTAAATGGTAAAATTATACTCCCACCCTCCTGTTGGTGCAATTATGCACATTTGCAATGGTAGCCTAGATTGTGCTGAGCAGTTGTGTTGTATGACTTTGTAACCCTTGTATAATTTTACATGATGTATAATATAGCGCGGCCAACAAATTATAGTCAACTACAAATTTCTTTTTTCCCACTACAGTATACCTAAGTCCATTCCTATGTGGATAAAATACACAGCAGATCCTGGAAATCCACTTTTTAAACGTAGAATCACTATTCTATGTGATGAATGCTGCCAGGGGGCATAGTGCTGCACCCTAAAAAAAAATTCCTACAATTCGCTGCAACATCCTTCTCACCTTGAGACGCTAAAACGGGGGAATTGAAACATGAGGTCAAATAACCTTAATTCACTTGAAGGACCTTGGTCTTTTTTGTCCTCCAATAATTTGACCTCATGGTCCTGAACTTCCCCCGATAAAACAGGCTTCTTTTTAGGCCAGGAAACCAGCAATAAAACTCCTTTAGCAAATTATGATGAACCATCCATGGTTGAGAAGAAGACTGCAAGCATATCCTCACGTGGAAATGAATCAGATCCCATCAGAATAATATGTGAAGATTGCCCTGTATCCAGTGCTTCTGACGGATAATTTCCTTCCTGGCAGAGCTGGATTTGATCATCCAAATCTTCAACCTAAAAGGGAGGATTAAAAAAAAATCTCAACTAATATGAACGTTCCTATGTAGAATTAGTTTGTCGGCTCTTCCATACGACAGGTGCCACCACTATCCATACTGTCAGAAAATAAAAAAAACTCCTTATTAGAATGCATTAAAAAGTTCATACGGATTGACTAAAGAATTAAATCAAGATATATAAGCTCTAAGTCCCTATCAAATTGACTTGAACTATTTTGATAGAAAGACAAACCTAATATATATCTAGATTAACTAAGTTCAGTATAATATTAGAGTCATCTGATCTTGGACATGAAATTTTTTTTTTTTTTTTTGGTGAGTACAAGGAAAGGCCCCGCCAATAGCAAAGAATGTCTCCTGAAATACTTAGAATAATAGGTAGACCACTCGAACTAAATTGTTATATACACAAGGGTTAAGATTTAAATCTTAACCACTTAAGTGATGAGAGTATTTATCACTCATCAATTTTAGTGTATAAAAATTAATATTTTTAATCATGTGCCTTGGCGCTTGGTAACGAGTTAGTACATTGCAGCTCTCGATGAGAATGTATAATTCCTGGGAATCAAAGATACTTACAGTATACAGAGACTGCGAGCCATTCATTTACAATTCTGACCCAGGTGCTGGTCCAGCCCACATCAATTGTCCATCTGCAGAGGAATAAAAAAGCATTAAGTGTTATTTTATTTCCGGATCCTTCATGAATGCTCTGAAGGAGCTTTCTTTTTTGTTTTATTTTTTTTTTTATGGCCAACTGAAGAAGCTTTCAATGAGTGTAACATGACATTGGTTCAAGTACATTTACGTCAGTCGCATTATTGATGGCCATTCTAGTGTTGTAGTGGAATCTAGAACTAAAACTTGACAGCAGCTACATTACTGCTGGGTACAATCGCCACTAAAGTAGAGTATATGATTATTTTCCCAAAAAAAAAAAAACCGTTTATGCTGTGCATTAAATTAGTAATTAAATAGACCAACCATAAGAGGGGACCATACTTCCTCATTACATGATGACTATTAGTATTCCATCCGATCAATAGCATTGCGAAGTACATAGCTCCTGTGGCAAACACAAAATGGAAGAAGCCATAACCATAGGGAACATCATCTTCTGCTGGTGGCGTATCATCCTTCCTGAACTGCAGAGATGTGTCAGATATGCACCGGAGGGAACCTCCTTCAAAAGTGCAAGTCCAGTTCAAATTATGTAACTAACCTGAAAGCATTTGGAATCTATGCCCGTTGAGAATGTAGCAATGACGATAGCTAGTATTGCAACAATAAAGCTCTGTCAACAAGAACCATTTTTCTCATGTCAACAAAGTCAATATACACACACTTTTTACCAAGCTTACAACTATAATACTAGAACTAAGTTTAAATAATCTTTTGAGTGCATGAATTAATATTTACAATTATGCTTAACCAATCTGTTTTGGCTTCAGTGTCTGACTTTCTGATGCAGTTTTCTCCTGCTGGTTCACTGCAGGCACATACATGACCAAAATGTCAAATTCATCAGAAATCAAGACGTAAATCTAAGGGATTATCTGAACAATGCTCGATCTCTATTATAAAGTAACTATTTCATTGAAATCAAGGAGAGGTAGTTAAGTTATTAACTTTATTTGAAAATAAAATAAACTTTCAATTTTATCACTATTTAAATGGAAACTTTTTAAATTTGCATTACATTTTTTTTTCTCATAATCAATAAGTTTAAATACGGATAATATTAAAAAAACATAATTATTACCTTATTAAGTTCCTTATATTAAGGACTAAAAAATCGTTCTAGAAGGCACTCTATAATAGAGACTGGAGGGAGTAGAACAGAATAAAAGATACATATGTTTCACTAAAAGAATTTTCCAGCATGGAGAGGGATCATTGTTAGGTAAGACAAAAAGCTCAAAACTATAGGAGAAAAGAAGCAGCCATGCCTTCTAACGGCACACCAGCAAAGGAATACAACATAAAGCCCCATCAGACCTGGAGTTAGAATACCAGCATTCACCTATAACAGTGAAATTTAGAAATTCCTGTTAAGTTATAATGTAAAATGAATAGAACCAGCAAAGACCCTGATTGAAGTAGAACTTACTTTTGGGTGCAGAGACACATTTGTCATCAGTTGGAGAAGCACTAATGTCCAAGTGATGAAGAAAATGTTGAGCAGGCAAGATGGTTGTGGTGCATACCAAATGTACATCAAAATGATCCCCACCAAGCAGATAACATACGCAGTAGTTGCAAACAATATCACGTGAATTTGGCTGCAAAACATTTATAATTTAAGGCGTACTAGAAATAGAAATGATGTTATCCTAAATTTATCAACTTGTATTTGTATGTCAACCTATACAAATGGACTGGACAATTAATGCACAGCAGACAGCTTAATAATTGTTATCCCATCCTCACTACTATTTTGTTTTATGAATAAATTAGCATTTATTCCCCTAGTTAGCCCACTCTAGACAGTTGAGAGCTTCAATACCTCAAGAAGGAATCATTAGTTCATTAATAACAAATTACCGAAGTACTATGTCTTGCTTAAATGTTTAACAACAAATTCCACCGTCAAAGTATACAGCTATTCCATTAATCTCAAGTACACTGTTCATGCACAGGAATTATTAGTTCATTAACCGAGAAATTCTTACCATCGGTCTGCATATTTTTCAGACACGCAACAATCATTCAGCCATGTAATGAAGCTGATTATGCTTACTAGTTGAATTAGGAGAAAAACCCTGGGGAAAAAAGAACAGATATCACTTCAGGAAATGATATTGATGAAAATCATTTATACAAGGTACAAACTTACCCGGCACCAAAATGAGCAATCTCCCCTGCCAACAAAATTGCGACAGAAAAATAACAAAGGCTATATTAGCGACATTTATTATGACAGGATGCAGTAATACTAAGAAGCTTATTGCAAATATACAATTTACCAACCGTATAGCTGAATAAATGCAGACGGAAGTAAAAACGGGAAGACTGTCATGGCGACCCAGAGAATCAGCTTGACCGTCCACCACCCAGAGTGCCATGAATCCCTCGGTTCGTTCAATTTAGAAGTGCCAGCGGTTGAAAAAAACATCGTGATAAAAAATATCTGATCTAGGATTAAGGATCACTACGGAGACTTTAAGACTAACTCATTGAGCTAAGTGGCTAATGATTGCACTCTTTGGCCAAGAGTATTCGTGATTTTTCTATTCACTAAGTATAAATGGAAATAAATTGGTAAGTCATTATGATGAATGAATATGGGAATACGGCATTTTAAAAAAATAAAGAAAGAAAGAAAGAAAAAGGAAGCGGATGGTAGGTTATTGTTAACAATAGTGCTACCAGGAATAGATTAACATATACTGTGTGAAAAATAAATAATATTGTATTCACTCATTGAAATTTTGTTTTTGTTTTTTGTGCTTCCGGATATTTGTATTAAATTTCAAAGCATTTTAAAGGCAAGGCGACCTTGTTGCCTCCCTTTATTTATACGAGCCTTGTGGAAATCATCAACTATGCTTCTTGCTTAGGATACAAAACAACCGAAGCTCACGCGCAAAACACCATCTGCACCCAAACAGCCTTTCCCACCATCGCATCCTTGGAACCCTGCAATGTGTAAATATGACATTTTGAGCTATTTCCATTATAGGAATGCAAAAGGTTCAGATGAAAACGACTTTAGATGGAGCGGAAATTTTTGAGATTAGTAAAAAACCCAATTTACTAATTTTGAACATAATGCTTTTCATGATTTTAGAAATATAACACTGCCTTCACCACTTCCGTCATCAAACAAAGTATCATAACAACCATACATCAAGATGTTCAATGGTTGTGAGCTTCTGAGAGTTGATCGCATTATTTGATTAATAGAAAATCGGCTCTAAGATAACGCATGCGCCAAGATGAGATGTCAGAATTGCAGGCCTAAATTCACCATCTCATGATGCAAAATCTTTCTATCCACATATTTAATTAAAGTAGTAATGACATATTCGAGCATGGGAACTGATCTGATACCGCGAGAAGCAGCAGTAAGCTAGATGTTATGGTGATAACTAATAACGTGATAGGTAATAAAAGTTAAGACACTCCAAAAGATTTAGACAATCTTACTTTCCATTTCGGTCAAAGCACCACGAGCATAATCCCTGGCTGCCCATGCCAACAGATTTGCGACTAGAAAAATCAATCCGTAGGCATATCTTGCCATCCAAGGATTCGATGCATTGCGAAATTGACTGAACCAGGAAAAGTCCTTTGATATGGTGATGCCAGCACATCTCTCGTTACGAGTACTGCTGCTTGGTCCGCTTTCCATCTCTTCTTCAACGCATCGTTTACTGAAAAGCATCAGTAGAACCTTTCGTTCTAATAAGATCTTCCGATGATGCCCTGAAATGCAGAAACAAACTTGTCTTTATCATGGGAGATACATGACTGTTTTAGCTGTGCATAAACTGAAACTGAAGATTTTAATAAACGATTCAAGTGTCTTCACGTAACTGACGGAATAATACTCATTTCGTTAATTCTCAACAATCGTAGAATTTTCGGCCAAGTGTGTACCTATAAAATGAGTAAATTATAATAACAATCTTATCTGTTTCTCTTGCCAAATCTTCGCTCAAGCTCTCATTTCCAGTAAGTGAAGCGGTCAACTGTAATAAAAGATAATAATTCTCACTGTCTTCTTTGAGGGAAATAAAAGTTAATAACTCATAATCAACGTCGCCACAACCAAATCGACGACGATAGCAATAAAGAATGTTTACTCAAAATAAAAAAAGAAGTTTCCCACAAAATCCACACAGAATGAGTCGATAGAAGATTCCATAGTTCAACAAAGTCCTACCCATCGAAAACTGATTTCTGAACCTCCAGCTTTCAGGAGAAGGTGGTAAAACTCACCCAAACATTATTTCTATGAGGTTCAAAATGGAAATGACACTTCAAGCCTTCCTTAATTGTTTTTCAAACAATCGATAAAATAAAATACACGAAGACGAAATCAAAATCAGAACTCTGTTATCAGCCCAGGCATTTCGTTTGGAAGAGTCAATGTAATGGAGTGATTCGTTTCCTTTAACTCGAAGCAAACGTTCAAATTATGGTTTGTTTACTATTTCCAATTCCGTCGGCAAACAAAACATCCAAAGTTTGAATCGTTCGTATTTCATAGGCATTAGGCAGTTCCATTAACAGTTTTTTAAAGGAAAAAAAAAATCTACTCTGTAATATGATGACATGCAATCCAAAGGATATGAAATTTGAAACAGATCATCCAGCAGAATAGCCATAAAAAGCAACGATAATACATCTGCGACCCGTTATGTCCTTCTTATAGACCAAATTTATAAAAATACTTCTACGAAACATTAACGGAATGCTAAGCAATACAGTCCTCGGCTACCCCAAAGCAAATGCAGAATCAATAATCAGAGCTAGGAGTGACTGAATTAAAGAAAGAGTAAACTAACAGAAATTAAAACCTTGCAATGGAGTTCAGAATCAATAACCGATCAGGCAATACAAAACGCGATCAATGCTTTGCCAAAAAAGAAAATCAAATCTAGAGGAGGAAGTACTCAAGAGATGAAGAACAATGCCGGTATGAAGAAGCCGAAGACGCAAGCGAACACTGAATCATTATTTCTGGAACAGGCTTGCTTCACTTTTCCATCACTACCTCTCTCTCTCTTCTTTCTTTTGAAAGAAAGAAAACAATCAGAGAGAGATAGACTTGTGGATTTCTTTGTGCTTTTAGCTCTTTTAATAATAATTAAGGGAAGTGTATGTATTTAAGTGTGGATATTGCCTTTTGGTTTTTTTTTGGCTCAGCATTGTATGCTTTTTTTATTTTTTATTTTTTATTTTCCCGCCGGAATATCCCAGTGCTTTCTTTCAAAGTCTTCTGCCAAAATTACCCATCTCACTGATTTTCTTTCACCCTATGATTCTATTATTATTTTTATATTTACTTTTACATTAAATGGTTCTTTTGTTATATAAAGTCTAAAAAGTAACTCATTATTTATAATAGTATGAATCAACTATAAATTTTATATTGCTGTATGATTGAGTATCAATCATCAATATCAATAATATGATATATCTTGTGTGAGTAAAATTTTGGTAAAAAAATACATATTTGGTTTTTAATTTTATATTAAATTTTATTTGAGTCCCTTAATTTTATAAACTCTCTTTTCAATTCTCTCTAATTAGTTTTATTAACAAAAAAATGTCACATTAAGTTACTGAATATTGACAAAACTTTTTTAAACGTTGACATATTATGTTTAATTTTTTAAAATAAAAAATATTAACACAAAAATCATCCTTTGAGATTAATAATGTTAAAGTTGGAGGACTAATTAATTTATAAAATTAAAAAATTAAAATAAAATTATATATAAAATTAGAGGCACAAGTAGTGGCAGAGCCACGTACCTGTGAGCGGGGCAAATGCACCCCCTCACATGAAAAAAATTGCATATGTAATATGAAAAATTTATAATTTTACACTCTATATTTTTAGCTTTTTGAACTTTCTAGACTTAATAAAAAATATTTGGGGGTCTAAATTTAAACTCCATGTCAACCTTCTTAATATATTTTTAGTAAAAAAATCTCAATATATTTTGTCCAAATAAAAATGTGTATAATTTTACTTATGTTATTATATTTTTTGCCTAATGTAATTAATTTTAAAAAATTAGAATATTATTTTTTAATTATTTTTTTAAATTGTATTGTCCTGCATCTCTTGATTCAAGATCTTGGCTCTACCACTAGGCATAGATATGCACTTTTGCCCAAAATTTTCCATGTTGCCTTTACGCTTAAGTTAGAAATTTATTTAAGAAACTATTCTGTCTAATCTTATTTATAGGTTACTTCTAATATATTTCAATAAGAAAAATTTTAAAAATTATTAACTCTATCTAAAATTTTAATAATATTTTAATTTTACCTTTATTTAATATATATATATATATATATATTAATAATGTATTTTCTCTCTCCTAACATTTTGAAAGTAAAAAAGGAACTTATGAGTCATGATAAAAAGTTAACAGCATGTCTTGTAAATGAGAAAAAAATCATTTTTTTCTTGTCTCGTAAATGAAACTAGAGGAACATTTTTTTCTTGTCTCATAAATGAAACCAGAGGAATATATTAAGTGTCTGATCCAAAATGTGGAAAATTATTCAAAAATTAAAAGGATATTTCGTAATTGTTTTTTGAAAAAAGGAAGCACATATATATACATATAGACACATGCACGCTCAAAAGCATACATGGTGTGGTTGGTAACTCGAGGATCATAATCATGCCTCATTGGAAACTTTGTTGTTTCACGCCAAAGTATGCTTCATGTTTATTATGATTATGTTTTGCGTAATAATGGTAATGGGGAAACATATTGTTATTACTATATGCATGCATATAGCCTGATTTCATTATGGCTGTCGAAGTTCGCATGGTTTGTAAGTAACTCCTTTTTCTTTTTTTTTTTTTTGGAGTCAATAGATTGGTTTGTAGCATTCAACTCATCTCTTTAGTGAATATGAATAATTTTATTTTTTTTTGCCACAAATTTGAATATTTTTTATTGACAAAACCAACATATGTAAATAATTACTCTTGACTGGCTGAAGAAGAAATTCATAAAGATTGGTATAGTTCATCATTTTTAAATCTCAGTTATATATAAAATTCCACTAAAATTTGAGCCATGTATAAATAACTTATCTAACCTTTAAAATTTTGATGACAATTTTCATACAAGTTTTTGAATTAGTGCAATTAACCCTGTGCTATTAATTAATTAGTCTGTTATTCTAACAAAACATGACATTTTTTATATATTAACCATATTCCATATATGCACTTTAGTTAAGTTTAAAAAATAGGGATAATGAAACATTCAATCCCTCAAATTTATCTCAATTACTAATTTAGTTATTAAAATTATATATTTATCAATCAAGTCCCTAAAATTCATAACTACACACAAATGGTTAATCCTTATGGTTAGAATAAGAAAAAAAAACTAATTTGTAGGTCTTTGTAGTCTTATTCAATTTTAAATTAGGTTTCTATAACTTATTTTATTTTAATCAAGTCTTTATAATTTGATCTATAATACTCCTTCTATTTAAAAATGTAAGGCATTTTTAACTGAATCTCACTTCCCAATAAAATAATTACCTAGTTTTAAACTAACCCTATCTTTTTATATTTACTTCTATTAAATACCCTATAATAAATATAAATTCATTGTCAATAGGGGCACTTTTAAAAAAAGACAATGATTATATCTTCAAAGATTAAAAATATTTTATATTTTTTTAATATCTAACTTTTTAAAAAATATCTTACATTTTTAAATGACGGGAGTATATATTAACTCCTAAAGACTAAAATTAATAATGAATTATTAAATTTCACAAAACAAGAATATTCTTGGAGTTCATAAAAAAAGTTAATTTAATATTTTTAGCTGAAATTGAAAAAAATAATATTTGATTTAGTACACTATTTTTATTTTTATAATTTTTATAAAAAATATATATGTAAAAAAATATTTAGGAGACAACATAATTATATAAGTTTTGAGTTAAAAAATTATGTAATTAATTATCAAGTTATATAATCATTTAATAAAAATATAAAAGCTCTTAATTTTGTTCTTTTAAAGGAAAAATTTTAAGATTTTAATCTTCAAGGATTAAAAAATTTAATTGATCAAACTATAAGAGTTTAATTAAAATAAAATAAATTACAGGGACTTAATTTAAAATGAAATAAAACTATAAAGATCTATAAATATATTTTTTCAAAAAATAATTATGTATGGCTATAAAACTTTAAGGCCTAGATTGATAAGTATCAAACTTTTAAAGACTAATAAATTGATAATACAAAATGGTGAAATTAAAATTTTCATTATCCCAATAAACTATATAAGCATAACATCAAACTCGAGAGATTATATGTATAACGATGCCTTGTAAACCTAAGATTCCTATAGGTATAAGACTATGAGCTTAGAGGGCATTTGAATGAAGTTTGTGTGAGCCACGAGATGATCCACTAGAGATAGTTGAAGTCTTGTGAACAGAAAAATTCCTTGAATGCAAAAAGAAAAAAATTAAATACACAAAATAAATTAGCACAATTGAAAGAAGATTGGAGCCTAGTGCTATACGTAAATTAGGCAGGATCTCACTATGTTCATTCATATCACAAAATGGTCCTTCTGGTGGATTCCTGAGCCATTCTGCACTATAAATCCACTATACAGCTCCCAAAGGCAAATTTGACTTTTTGTTTCGTTGTATAGTTACTCTCCAAGTCACTGTCGTCTTGCTTAAAACGAACGCACGCACGCACACATATATGTGCTTGTATTGTTCTCAATGCTCCGATACAGGCCATACGAAGTTGGAAGGGATGCGCGGAGCAATTTCGCTGGCAAGAATTTGATCATGAAGCTGATTTTTTTTTTTTTTTTTTGTTAGAAAATGACTATTTTTTTTTATTATTATTCTGTCACTTTTTTGGGCCTAAGTAGAAAATGATTAGTTTGATTGTGTACGTACAAGATCGTGTTTGGAAGTTTTGAAACTTAAAATGGAATGATTATAGAGGTCTAGTATCTTGTAATGTAACTCGTAAATTTGCAAATTATTTTTTATGTCCTTGAGCAGCAAAATTATTTATCAATGATTCAATGTTTTATGATAAAATAATTCGTACATTTCATTTTAATAAGAAATATATTTAATTCATTTAATTTATATTGTAATATATGTATCTTTAACTTGATAGAATTTAGACAATTTTAAATTTAAAAAATTATTTAAATGCCAGCGATTATTATTCATACTATCACTAATATTCAATTTCAAAAAAAAAATCTTGAAACAAATGTCTAATTTATAACTAAAATTTTTATTAAAATATATTTAGATGTTTATCATTCACTTTTCATTAAATGTATGCTATGTGTATATTTTAATAATTATTTTGTGAAGAAACAAAGTCATTTTTTTCATACTATTATTTGCATTACAAAGTAAAATTCAATACTATAACTTAAACGAAGCTTGTAATTTATGTGAGAACCTAAGCAATAGCCTTAATAAGTGTTGGCGGGGATGGTTATATGAAGAACAAAAGAAATAGAAATGAAAAATAAAGTTGTGCCTGATATCTTCAAGATATGGATAGCACTTTTTTTCAGGTTTAATTTAGGCCCATCTATTCTAGTCTTTCTGTGCAAGTTGGGTTGATGGTGAAATTCTTTCAAGATATAATAAAGACTCTTAAGTATGTTTTATACTACTAAGACTTAGGTCAAGACAACAATAATTTTTATAAAGAGATAATTTGATTTTATCTCTAATGCATTTAAAGAATAAAGGCAATGTGAGTTTCAATAATTAAATGCTTTTGGATGTACCAAATGACTGATGATGGTGATACGTGTTTATAGATACTGAAGTGATATCTTGAAATAATACTTTTTTTAAGTAATAAAGCTCTCTTTAAAAATTATAACTAATACTGATTCATAACTTTTACATTAGTTCATAAATAATTTTATGTTAATTCATAAACATCCCTATGTTAGTGCTCACTAGCGTACCTAGGATTTTTGGCAAGGGCAAGATATTATTTAAATATTAAATAATTATTTTTAATTATACATATATAAATTTATATATATGTAAATAAATTACTCCCTCCGTTTAGACATATAAGGCATTTTTTAAAAAGTTAAATGTTTAAAAATGTAAGGTATTTTTATTTTTAGTCTTTTGAGGTATAATTATTGCCTTTTTTTTAAAAAATGTCCCGATTGATAATGACTTTATATTTATTGTTGGGTATTTAATAGAGATAAATATAAAAAGATATGATTAGTTTAAAATAAGTAACTACTTTATTGGGGTGAGATCTGGTTAAAAATGCCTTATATTTTTAAACGGAGGAGTATATTTCTTGTTCCTTTTGAATTGTACATTATTTTTAAATTTTATTTTAATTCTGTTATTAGAAATTTGATTTATACGGTACAAATGAAAATGAAGATTGTTACTTCCTCTAAAATTGATGCTTTGTCCCATTCAAATCTTAAAACTACAATATTCCGCGCCCCCGCCCCCCTCTCTCACAAAAGAAGCAAAGAGGTGCAAAGTTAAAAAAATCAGGGAAGTGCATAGATTCGTTAGAGTTGGTTCATGAACAATCCTATATAGGTTTATAAACAACATAGTTTAATGATTAATATTAATTAAGGATTATTCATAATAATTTTTCATGAAAAGAAACACCCTCTTAATACATAGAGTTTTCTTTAAATACATTTTATTGTATGCAAGTGTCACCTTTTAATTTTATAACCTTTCGAATGAGCCCTTAGAATTTAAAAAGACATAACCTTGGTGATTATAATTCTTTACATAATATTTCATAGAAATTTATAATGACATAACTTCTTAATTGACAAAGACAAAACTTTTTTAAAATTTTCCACTACTAAGGATAGCCACAACCATGCGTACGTAAATATTCCTTTTTTTTTTTTTTGCCAACGCGCACGTAAATATCCCTAACATCAGGTTCTTATTTCTAGCGGTTCGTGACAGCGATATATATATATATATATATATATGAATATGATCACATTTTTCATTTTGGCCAATTAAAATAAAATTGCATGCCGAACAGTGTAGCGTGAATGATTTGTATGCTTGTTGTGGAATAATGATCCTATCAAGTGACACATTAGATGAAATAAGAAGAGATAGGATGTAAGACGTGGGAATGTTTTTGTGACTCATATTGTCACAAGTCGGCCTTTTATTCTCTCTTCATTATTCCTCTCTTAAGTCCTTAACTCTCTATATACGACCTATAACATCATGGGTTTTCAAATCGTTGCAAAAAGTTTTTGTTCGCTAATGCTTTAAAAAAAATCTAAATTGATATATTAATAATTTATAGGTTAATTAGTAGTGTTACCCTTTGTTTATGGAACAATAATGCTCAAATATTAGTTTAATAGTAACAAATAATTGTATTAAAAGCAATTGAAACAATAATTTGTATAATTAATCATTTACATTTCATTTTACTAGAATACTTCTATGGAAGTTAAAAAATAAAAATGAGACTATTATGAAGTAAATTTTTGTTATGTATAAACATGTCCAATAAGTAATCCTTCCATTCAAAAAATGTAAGTTGGTTTTTAAAAGAAAGAATGTTTAAAAATGTAAAACATTTTGATTCTTTTAAAGTGTATTTATTACTTTTTTAAAAAAGTACTCATATTGAATAAGTTATTTTATATTTTTTTTAAAGTGAAATATTTTATTAAATAAAGATAAATATAGAAAGATAATGTTAGTTTAAAAATAAATATTACTGTATTGGGAGTGAGATTTAATTAAAAATATCTTATATTTTTAAATAAAAGGAGTATTAGATATAAAACTAAAAAAATTAACCCCAACCATGTCCTTCCTCATAAAAAAAGGAGATAAATGTCAAGTACGAACCCAAGATCTCTTTCAAATAAATGAAAAAGATAGCATTACCACCGCAACAACTAATCATTGATAAGAAAATAGAATTAGAGGGCAAAAATTAATGACCTTAAAATTTTTCTTGAAGAGTGTCTTGTACTTTAAACTTTTATTTAAAGCAATTTTATTTTGAAACTTTAAAAAAAGAGAGTAATTTTGTCCCACTATTAAATATAAAAATGATGACTATTAAAAATTGATGTTTTATTGAGAGAAGGACATGTGTTGTTCATCAGGTTCATCCTTCTTCTTCCTCCTCCATGTGAGTGCTTTGTCTCCCATCTTACCCACCTGCAACTCCTAGCCCAATATAAAGTAACCTCATATCTAAGTTCCCAAACCCCTCTGCCTTTTTATTCCTCATCAATCTTTCGTCCTCCCATCCTATTTTTCCACTACAATGAGGAGCTTGTCATTCAAACATAAGGGACACCACCCCACAACCCCCTGTTGTAGGTGGAAATAGCAGTAATAGTTTTTTTATAATCTCTTCTCATTTCAATTCATCTTATGACTTATTTGTGAGACACAATTTCTCCTAACACTAATAACTATGGAATGTCATGCTCTTAGTCTAGCCTCTTCATGAATTAGTGAAGGCTAGTTAAGTTTGAGTTCCTCGAAAAATAAGGGGACAGTCCTTAATAACAATGGAACAATGGTTACTTCCTAATTTTAATAGTTGATAGCCAAGCTAACTTTTGATTCTAACAATATACAATTAGAGTCAGGAAACAGGCGAGCCTGACCTATATGGGCTCGGCCCTTATGGGTCTAAGCCTAAAAGCTCAGTTATTCCAATTTCACCCAAAAGTTGAGGCCATACCCTTATTCAAAGGGCTCAGGGCAGAGCTCATAAGCCCGTTTATAGAAAAAAATAAAATAAAATTTAACATTTTAATTTACTTAGAGTATTCTAAAATTCAAGATACATCAAACCAAAATCTCACATAATTTAAAAAATAAATTTAAGATTTAGAAGTTCAAATAAGATAAAGACAAAATTCATCATCAATGCTAATCAAGATCTCTCTCATCATCATCCACAAATAAAATATTATTTCCAACTCTGTCACAGGTCCGAGAGTGAGAGAGTGAGAGACCAAGTACGAGTGTACTGCATAGGGTTTCTTTAGAGGTTGAAAGTCCAACCCCAATTCAGCCATTCCCCAAAGTCCAACATAAAAGCAAAAAAAAAAAAGTTAAACGGGCTTGACAGGCTGCCGAGCCCGAGCCCTTTTTTTAAGGCTTAAAAGAGTCGAGCTTCGAAACCCAGTTATCCTAAAAGATATTAAATTTTTAAGCCCAAACACTTATTAAAACAGGCTTAAACGGGCAGTCCACTAGGCCCGGCCCTTATTCCCAACTCTATAAGCAATTAATATCACGTGGATTTTATCACTACTATTCTACCCAAGCGAACTCTCGCCATAAATGATCATGCCATGCATATAACAGCAGTACATAGCATACAATTGCTTTAACGTCAATTTTATCACATCATATAAACTTATTTATATTGTCATAACATGCATCAAATATAAGTTTACAAATATATCATGGTTTTTAAATAATTCTTTTCATATATAATAAATTAATCAAGAAAGTGCATAAGCTAAATTTCCTTCAGTTCCCTCAAACCTTTGAGACGTCAAAAGTTTACCCCTTAAAATAAACACTTCCCAAAATCTTCTCAAGCTTGAATGGTATCAATGGTGATTAATCTACAATTAACCACAGCTAAAATCATTATTACCTCCATAAATGAATTCACAATCCTCTGTCTCAATAATTCTAAACTCCTAAATCATCAGTTCTCATATATAGGCATACACATTAAGATAATAATCTCCCTTTAACTCACATCATTATTAATGAACTATTAAACCACCATTAATGACTTCAAACATGTATAACAACCCTCATTTATGGCTATTTTCAGCCATTAATGGTCTTCCAACTACTAAAACTCATAAAGCCATATATACAAGGTTTAAATAATATAAACAACTCCATTAACCCTATTTAGGTTAATATATTTAGACCTATAGCCATTATGAATCAAAAATTATCATCTCAACACAAAGCCAAGCTTAAGTCTTCAAGAAAGTGGAAGAGGAAGGTAGGGAAAAAGCTCATAGATCTTGAACCTTTGGCATAGGAAAGCCTAGGATTGCTTCAAAACTTTCAAGTTGCAAACCCTAGTAGAGAAAATCCTCAATTCTTCATTCCCCTTTGTTTCTTTTTCTTTCTTTCAAATGCTAATGCAGTGTGTAATGCGTACCTTGACATTGCCAAACACATAGAACACGAGACACAAGACCCTATTATAATCATCAGGATTTATTAAATTCCTCAAATAAGGTTATCATAAAACAAGAATTTAGAAAATTAGTTCAAAAGATTAGGATTCCAAGAAACCCTTTTTGAAAAAACATTTGAGCTTAAAATATAATTTAAAATCAATTAAACAAAGCAGCGAAAGAATAGAAATCAATTGCAACTCTTAAAAAACATCAATAGAACATCCTAAAAAAATTTTAAAAAATGCCCCATCCACCATTACACATAAGTGACCCACAATGGCAAATGGCACAAAAGGACTTCATCCCTCTCTGTGTAATATGCCGCGACGTACTTCCCATGTGCCATAGAGCACTCCTTCTATCGTGACAATTCTACTGTCATGACAGCTCCTCTAGCCAACTTTTAAGTATGCTTTTTTGCCATCCGATGTCCGATTTCAGAAATTCAATGATCAATACATAGCTTGTTGATCCCTTTAACTATTGATACTAGTTTCACATCTAAACATTTTACATTTAAGATTTAGACACCTGGACACAAATTGTCCCCACTATTTCTCAAAACACATTCAAGGATATCCAAAACCCCCTAACTTAATGCCATTAGCCTTGGAACCACTTGACCTAACTCAAATGAATCACGTACAACCTAATAGACCAATTATACTATAGCCAGTAATTCAGGCGAGTCGGGCTTATTTGGGTCGGACTCAATTTGGGCCAGGCTTATTTGGATCAAGTTTAAGAAATCCTACTCTTTCTAAAAAGCCCATATAGCCAAGCTTGGCCCTAACACTTTTGAGTTTCAGGCTTATTCGGGTCGGTCCAAATACCCATAATTTTTTTAAAATATTTTTTCCTTTATTTTTAATCAATTTTAATTTTTAAATAATTTTGTTAAGTATAAAATATTATTTTAACTTTAAAAGAATAAAATAAAAAAATAATAACTTGTTAAATTTGTAGTTAACTAGCTCTGTTATTATTTTATTATATTATGTGCAATTTATTCATGAATGTTTCCTTTAATTATAAATTAATGTCTTATTTATTTAAATATTGCTTTTATCATGATCATATAAAAATATTTATATATTTTAATCAAATTATATTAATTTAATTATGATCAAATTAATCTCAATTCAATCACGGTTAAACCGCTAACTTAAAATTTTGCCTTAATTAGTTCAAATTTTTTAATAATTATTGGGTACACTATACTTTTCATTTTTAAGAATATGAGAAAAATAGTTTTCATTATATTATATACAACAAAATTATTTAATTATGAGTAAAATACTATTTTTTGAATTTTTTCTTTAACTTTTTATATTGTTTAAGCCCTACATATAAAGGGTATTTACTTTACTTTATTCTTAATTTTTAACTAATCTAGCATGGATGATAATCAAATAATTATGTAAAAATATTATTCTATTTATTATGTTTGTCTAGTAGTAGAGTCAGGAATTCATATATGGCTAAATTTATTTTTAAAATTAATTATCTTATTTTGTAAAAAATATATAATATAATTTTTTGGACAAGAAAATGATGTATATGACTCAACTTTTTAAAAAAAAATGGGTCTTAAAATATAAAAATTAACATTAAAATATATTTTAAATATTATTTTGAGATATTTTATTTGATTAAAAATAATAAAAAGAGGAAAATAGAAATATTTTTATTTTTTAAAAAAATAACTATGGTAATGCACTCAAATATATGGTATTTTAAAATGAAATACATTAATACTTTTTGAAATCCCATGTTTTTGCATAGTAATTAAACTCTAATTTGTCAATTGTAAAACCTTTTGAGATGCTTTAAATCTTGAAAACTTGAGAATGCATCTTTACAATCCAATTTGTGGGTTTTAACAACTTGTCTTTTACCTTGAGTTAATCTCTAAGTTAATTGAGATATGAAATTTGTTAAGGATTAGTAAGGGAGATTTTACACAATCCGCTCTTATTCAGCTCTGTCAAATTCTCTTGAAGTTCCACATTTCTAAATCAAGAACATGAGTGAGATCCGACTAATACTTCTTCAACTGACTCGTGTGAAAATCATTATGAACTCTGAATAAATGAGGAAACAAAGCAATTCGATAGGCCATAGGTCCCAACTTCACTAAAATCTCAAAGGGATCAATAAACCTAGGAGTTAACTTCTTAGTTTTTATTGATCTCCCAATACCCATGATCAATGTGACCCTTAAGAACTCATGGTCGCCTGCAAGAAATTTCAACAACCTCTTTTCCTATCTATGTAGCTCTTCTACCGACTCTAAGCTGTTAACAACTTTTGCTTAATCACTTTGATCTTTTGAGTGGTTTGGTCCACAAAATTTGGACCCAACAAACTTCTCTTGCTTAACTCCATCCAACATAAAGGCAATCGGCACTTTCTTTCATGTAAAGCCTTATATCAAGCCATCCTAATACTAGATTGATAGCTATTATTGTAGTTAAATTTTGCCAATAGTAGATAAGTGTCCCAATTATCCCTCAACTCAAGAACACAAGCTCGTAACACATACTCTAACGTCTGAATAATTCTTTCAGTCTGGTCGTTCGTTTGTGGATGATAGACCATACTAAACCTCAATATGGTTCCCATTGCTCGTTGCAATGCTCTCCAAAAATTCGATGTGAACCTCAAATCAAGATTGGAGATAATATCTTTCGGCACTCCATGAAGTCTCACAATCTCATTAACATAGACCTCAGCATATTTCTCAAGACAAAAATTCCTCTTTTCTATTAGGAAATATGCTGACTTGGTCAAATGATTCACAATCACCCAAATTGCATCATAACCCAATTGAGTCCTGGGCAAGCTAGTAATGAAATCTATAGATATATTATCCCATTTTTACTCAAGAATTTCCAATGGTTCTAACAAACTACTCAGCCTTTGGTGCTTAATCTTGACCTTTTGGCTTGTCAAGCATCGAGCCACATGCTATGCTTCATCCTTCATCATTCTTGACCACCGCCACATTAGCTTCATATCCTAATACATCTTAATGGCACTGAGGTGAATTGTGTACTCACTATGGTGTGCTTCATCCAGAATTGTCTTCCTCATCTCCTCGTCACTTGGTACACAATATGGTCTTGGTAAGTCACAAAACCATCATCACTAAACCCAAACTTTATAGGTGTCCTCTCTTCAATGTCCTCACAAGTTTTAAGTAGGAATTCATTCTCAAACTAAGCACCTTGCAATTCCCTTCAAAACTTATTGATCACCACTGTAGAATGCATATTACACAATGTCATCTACAGTTCTTTCCTCTAAGTATCCAAATATGTCTCAAGCAATTAGTGTTCTTGAATCATCATATGAACAACATGCATAGTGTTCTGACTCAACACATTAGCCATCATATTGGCTTTACCCAAATGGTACTTGATCTCAAAGTTGTAATCCTTGAAAAGTTCCATCCACCTACATTGCCTCATATTAAGTTCCTTTTAATCCACCAAATACTTCAAACTCTTATGGTTATTGAACACTTTAAACATAGAACCATACAAATAATGTCACCATATCTTTGGTACGAAAACCACTATGGCCAATTCTAAATCATGCATCAAGTAGCTCTCCTTATATGGTCTCAATTGTCTCAAGGCAAAGGCCACAACCCACTCATCTTGCATTAACATACACCCTAAGCCTTTCAATGAGGCATTCGTATATACCACATATGGTAAGCAAGGATCAAGGATGATAAGTATAGGTGCTGAAATTGGCTTATTTTTCAACTTTTGAAATGCCATTTCACACTTGTTAGTCCATACATACAGCTAATCCTTTTGAGTTAACTTGGTCAATGGGGATGCAACTTGTGAGAAACCCTAAATGAATCACCAATAGTACCCAACCAAACCTAAAAGACTCTAGGTTTTCATAACTGAGGTAGGCGGTTTCTATTTCAAAACAAGATCCACCTTATGTGGATCTACCGCAATCCCATTTGTTGGCACCACATGGCCAAGAAATCTCACTTCTCTTAACCAAAACTCACATTTACTGAGCTTGACATACAACTTGTTATCTTTTAGAAGCTGCAAGATAGCATGAAAATGCTTTGCATGCTCCTCTTCATCTCTTAAGTAATTAAGATGTCATCTATAAATACCATCACAAATTTGTCGAGGTAAGGGCAAAGATTCGATTCATGTGATTCATAAACACTGCTAGAGATTTGTGAACCCAAATGGCATCACTAAAAATCCATAGTGGCCATATCTAGTGCAAAAAGCAATCTCCAGCACATCCTCAGTTCTAACTTATAATTAGTGATATCTCAATCTCAAATCAATCTTGAAAAAGAAAGAAAATCCCATGAACTAATCTAGAAGATCATCTATTCTATGCAATGGGTACTTATTTTTAACTGTCACCTTATTCAAATGTCAATAGCTAATGCAAAGCCTCATACTACTATCCATCTTCTTAACAAACAATACCAGTACTCCCCACAGAGACACAATCAATCTTATAAAACCCTTCTCTTATGGCTACATTTAATCATCAGACATAGGAGTAGATAGCTTAAATAACTTTCATTAGTTATATGTAAACTAGTGGATTCAAACTCAAAGCCCCATTGGTCCAAATATCAACTCCTCATAGCAAATCCTAACTTAAAAATAAGGTAGAGAGGGAGAGGAAGGGAAGGGAAGCTTACTAGAAGTGATTGAAGGCTCAAAACCTTCACAAATAACCTAAGAACGTGTGCCCTAGCAGAACCAAACACATGCCTCTTAGTTCTTCTCTAATTCTTTTTCGCTTTCTTGACTATGCGTGGGTTTCATTTACCAAAAACTTGCCCCTCCGTCGTGATGCATGCAATGTCCACTGTGATAATTGGTACAAAGAAAGCTACCTAAAATTTAAATCTCCAATTAGGCCCACAGCTCATTACCACTTCAAACCCTATTCGAAAGCTATAGATAAAGCCTAATAGGTCCATTAGCCTTATCTAATCATTATCTAACCCATTTATGATTAAATTTCTCAAATTTTCCTCTATTTACTTAATTAATATGAAAGTTCATTTCCAAAATGTTACATAAAATCTGATTGCATTGAACAAAATAAGGAAAGAGAGGAGGCTACAAGAGGAAGGACAAGGAGACACTTGCAAAGTCCTTAGTCAAAGTCAAGGTTTAATAGTCAATAGTTAATCCAAGTTAATAATGGAGTAAAATTGTTTTCTTTTTAAAAGTTTCAGAACAAAATTGTTCCAAAAAAAAGTTTAAAATATCAAACACTCCTTACAAAAAAACTTAGGACAGTTTTGCCCTTAACTCTAAGAAAATATCTTTTTATTACCATGTCTAATTTGATGAAAATAATGAAATAATTTAGATTTTTTGCAATGATAAACAAATACTTTAACAACTCTTAGTGAAAATTTTACAGATAATATGGGAAATATATATTATTCAAATTTAATTTTTAATTATAAATAGCCATGTAAATTCATATGGTCATAGAAAGAAGAGAATTTAAATTATTTTTTTTTGGGGGGTTTGAGATTCCATGGAATGGTCGCCAAATCCATCCATGTTAGGACGGAAAGCACATTTTCTTTTTATAATGGATTTCATGGTATTCCAAGATTTAAGAGCCTCCCTCTATGTGTGCATAATTTTTATTTTTTATTTTTTGGTTTATAAGCTTTGGATAATTGAGAACACGAAAAGGTTGTAGGGATGAACTTTCATACTTTCATTGCTTGACGCACAATGTCACCTTTTCCAACTTTCTGCGCTTCCTTTGCTAGACTAGAAGGGAATATATATATAATATTATATATATATATATATATATATCATTTCATATTTATAAATCATTTCAATCATGTTTTTGATAAAATTAAAAAAATATTAAAATTCATTAATTTTATATAAAATTTTAATTATCATTTAACTTTACTCCTTTCATACACACACACTTTTTATCAGCATACATTTTCTCTTCAACATTTAATAGATGACAAAAAGAAAAATTTATAATAAAAAATTAATAACATTACTTGTAATAAGACAAAAAAGAGTCCTTTTTTTTTTACCTTATTATAAATAGGATTGGGGAGGAGGATGCTCCTCCTTCTCATCATATAGATGTTATTTCTAACTATCCCACCAAAAATGAGTAGTTAAAATTCTTAGTTTATTCTTATTACAAGAATCTTCTTAAAAATATTTTCTATCTTATAGGTAACATTTTATTTTATTCATAGACAAATATGAAAAGGCAAGATCAAAATAAATGTCCCAAAATATAAGATATTTTGAAAACAATGGTAAAAGAGCAAATTGATCCTTGAACTATAGGTCCAGCAGTGTATAGGACTTTAAACTCATATTTTGTATAATGTTCTGCTTCAATTTTTTAAAACGGTGCAATCTAACTTTGACATTAATAAAAGTTAACTTTGACCATTAATTGACCCCAAAATGATAGAAAAGAACTTTAAAAATAACTAATAAAGTTTCTTGATCTTTTTCTGTAATTTTTTAGGGTCCTTTATTATAATTTTTTATTCTTTTTCTGTATTTTTTAATATTATTTTTGATCAACTAATGGTCAAACTTAACTCTGGTTAACAACAGGGTTTTGATTGCACTGTTTTTTAAAGTTAAAAAATACTATGCAAAGAATGAATTTAGAAACTCAAATGCTCTTGAACCTATAGTTTAGAAGCTAGTTTGTTCCTTTATCCTCTAAAAAAAAAAAGATTTCGTTAATGATAATTATTTGAACATTTCAATCCTTAAATAAGTTTTCTTCCTTCTTTCTCATTAATAAAAGGTGTTTTTAAAAGTTTGTAAAAGTTAAGGTTATAAATTGTATTTAATAAATTTTATTAATACATATAATTTTGCCAAAACAATACCTTATAAATTGAGATGGATGAAATAATTTATATTCCATCTTTTGTGCAAAATGATTTATAAAATAAGATCATAAATTCTTTTTGGAAAATAATTATGCAAAATGATTTATAAAAAAAGATCATGAACTCTTTCTGGAAAGTAATTTACCGTATACTCCCTCAAGTCCTTAATATAAAATAAAGTAAGTTAACTTCTTACATAGATCTAATACACCACATAATTTATGCTCTGTTTAATAAAAACATGCCATATTATATTGCTATAAACATAAATTGATTATATTATTAATGATATTAGAAAGAAAATAGACAAAAAAAACTAAAGAGGTGTTCTCTAATTTTTATTAGATAGAACATGGATGGCATGATGCATTGGATTTATGTAAAAATTTCTTAGTAAATTTAATTAAATTCATGCTTATTAAGAAATACTGGTTTAATTTTACCATTCTTTGCAATTAATAATCATTAAAAATTGTTGTCTAGGACTTTAAAACTAATAATTAAATAAAGGTAAAATTGAAAAATAAAAACTAATTGTTCTAACTGATCTTAATAATATTAAAGACCCAAGAAAGTACTAGTATACTCTCTCCAAATTATAATATAAAACATCTTTTAAAAATCTTACTTAGTCTAAAATATAAAATATTGAGTAATTTTTATAATTACTTTTTCAATTATACCCCTACTTTATTTATTACTTTTTAAAAAAAATTATACATTAAAATTTTAATTATCATTATCAAGTCATTTATATAAAATATTTAATGAGATTATAATTAAAAAATGCAATTTTTTTAAAAAAATTAAGGATTCAACATATTATTTTATAATTAAATTAGTTACCAATAAGCATGATTGGCGAGGGTATATGAGAATTGGGTAGGATCTCATTTAATACTCATCATAATGATGATGATAAGCATTTTGTTATGATGACATTTATATTTTATAGCATTATTAATTTAGTTTAAATAATATAAACATATTAACCAATAAAAATTGATCCAATTAATAAGGATCTAGCTTATAATTCATAAGGTTGTGGAATCAAATCTCGCTACTAATGTAAAGACCTTATTAATAAAGATTTTAAAAAAATTCTTTGAATATGAAAACATGCTATGGTCGTAGTAAATTTTTAAGATTAAACTCACCTATATATTTTATTATCAAAAAATATAAACCTACTAAAATTTTTAATCAATAATATTTTAAGTGATCAATTTGTTATTTTAACAATTATTTTTATGGTAGATTTTATATGGGGAAACTTATATAAAAATGTAATGATAAAAAATATAAATCAGCTGAATTCAACCAGAATCCACAATCCAGGCAACAAATATAGTCATGTCAAATTTGATGGGGAAAAGGAAAAGCAAAGGTCCAATTAAGAAGTCGTCAATCAAGGAAGGCTCGGTTCTCAAAATATTTAGTTACACTTTTTTCGGTTAAAGTCATTGGACCATTTTACTTTTCTGAGCCAAAATGGAAATTGCGTAACGCACGCAATCTTCTTTGGTACTATTTTTATTTGGGCTTCATATGGCTCTCTCCCTTGCTGACAGCTGTACTGGATATTGACTTTATCATGGCATCTTTGGCATCCTTTCCGGATATCTGCCAGGCTTTAGGCTTTTGACAAAAAATTTATTACGTAATATTCTTTTTAATTTTATTTATAAATTACTTTAATATATTTTATTAAAATTAATAAAAATTTTAAACTTTCATTATTATTTTAAAATTTAATAAATTTTTATATTTATTTTAATAAATATTATTAAATTTTATTATTAGTATTTTTATTTAAAATATTAATAAAAATAAAAATATAAAGGGGAGTTGAAAATTACAACTACTTTTTTTCAATTTATTTTATCATCACTTTTTAAAAAATGAAGTAATTCACTTTATAAATTATTAAATTAATAATAATATTTATTTTAAATAAAATATTTAAATTAATTTAAAAAGTGATAGAGAAAATAAAAAAATAATATTATATAATTTATTTAATTTTTAAAGTTATATTTATAATTTTATTAAATTTTATTTTTTATATTTTTATTATATTATTATTAATGAAATTATTAAAAATAATTTATAAATAAGATTGAAAAAAATATTTTATAAAAAAATTAAATTTTTTTCTCTCCAATGAATAAGAGGACTCTTTGTTTAAAAAATAAAAAAAGAAAGCAAAAATATTGGAACTTTTTCTTTAGGCTTGATCTCCTAAATTTTGCAATGTTACCCATCGGTAATTCAGACATGTGTTAACTGTTGAGTCTCTGTTTTGACCAATAAATGTGCACGTGTTGCTCTCTGATTTGTCCTTCTTCCACAATCAAATTTTCATGTATTCTTTGACGGTTGACTCACCTCTTCGCCTCCGATCTCACAACGCCGACCAGATCCAAAACATCTCCTCTCTCCTCAGCTTTTACGGCCACACCAAGAGCAAGAACGTCTTCTATTGGTTCAAGAACCATAACGCCGGCGAGCACTTAAAGCGTCACAAACTCACTCCTCCTTCCCTTCCCTGCAAATCATGTTTCTTCTTCACCCAGCACTTTCATTTATTAACTCAATCTCTCTCTCCCCTGATCCTGATGCTTTATTTTATTCATGTTCAGCTGTTCAGAGGGTAGTGGGAGTCGAGTGGCGGCAGAGTCGGAGAGAGTGGTGGAGACTGGAGACGCTTCAACTCTTCCGCTTGGACTCGTCAGGGGAAGCTGAGGCGGGTTCGTGCTAGTTGCAGGGACGATACCGGCGAACCAATGGAGCAACCTCCCCGGTACCTCTCTGCCTGAGCTTTCTCTAACACATTCTGTGCACTTGGCCCATGCAAAGAAAACCAAAGTATGAGAAGAGAAAGTGATTACAAATTCCTGAGTATACATACATTGGCTGGAGAGAAACAAGTTCATTTTACAAGGTTCATCAAGGAAGGAGAAGAGGAAATCAATGGGAAAAAAATATATTCCTCATCAATTTAGATAATATTAATTTAATTTAATTAATTTAATTTAATATTATAATTTTTATAAATTAACTATTTAAATTTATTATGGACAATATAAATTTAATATTTAATTTTTTAATAATTTTTTATTTTAATAAATATAAAATTCAAATAAAAAATAAAAAATTTAAATTTAAACTTTACAAATAAAAATTTAATATTGAATATATACTATTCACAATATATTTAAATAATTAATTTATAAAAATTATAACATTAAATTCAACTACCCAAATTGATAACAAATATATTTATCAAAAAAATTATAAATTTTTATTTTTATAAATATAAAATTAAAATAAAAAAATCTAGGCCATTCAATTTTTTTTTTTTGACAAGCACCAAAGACGAATCCAAAGAAAAAGATACTTGGTTTGTTTTTTTTTTAAATTTTAAAAAAATGTGAGGTGGCAACATTAATAAATAACTCAGACAACAAGACAATATTGTATTATTTTAAAAAGTTTTGAAATAACATTGTCCTGAAAAAAATTTACAATACTAAATATTCTTGGAGATAATTTTTTATGGCATTTGTACCATATTGTCTTGAAAAGAATTCTATTTCACTTTGCTAGAAATAAGAAATATAATTAATTAACATCCATTGATATGTTTGAAATTTATTTTTTTATTCAAAATACTTTTATTGATTGTTTGACATGATAGTTGTGTATTTTTAATAATGCTAACTTAATTATGCTAAATGAGGGTAAATAAATACTCCATGCTGTTTTATTTAAAAGGCAAAAGGAGAAAATGATTTTTTAGTTCTATTTATAAAATATGTTATTAACTATCTATCACAAGTCTTTTTAGCTCTCATTAAATGTTAATATAAAAGGCACATTATTAAACTATTAATGGCTAACAAGTTTTAAATTTTTTCTCAATTTCATATAAAACATGTTTAAAATGATTTATAAATAAAATAAAAAAATAAGTCACAATGTTAACCAATTCAAAGGATCAATGAATATTGTTAAGATTAACAAATATGCTTGAAATTTAATTATTTTATCAAAATGTTCTCATTAATTGTTTGACATTCTAGTTGTTTATTTATGAATGATAAATATTAACAAGGATTGAATCTAGCAAAAAGGGCTATTCCATCATATTTATTACTCAATATTGTTTCAAATATGATTGCTTTTAATAAAAGAACACATGTTCACAATAAAAAAATAATTATGCTAATTAAACAAGGGCAAGAAAAAAACTTATTAAGAATATAAGGTATAATGAGTAATTGTTTCTTATATTTAGGGAAAAAAACTCTTTTATTTCTTATAAAGAGATCCAGAAGAATATTATAATTTTATTATATATATTCACATTGATATATTTATTTCCCTCTATGATGCAAGTTTAGGTAAAAGGCTAGAAATCTGTTGGCACCATCAAGTTTAACTGTGGCATGCAAGCTATTTCTGATAGTAATTAAGAAAGTTTTACAGTGTGATTAATTATCTCTATTTAAATTAGGCAAAATTTAATGTAGCTCTTTGAAAATCAGTTGGTGGCTCGGAATAAGTAGAAACTTTTCTCACTTGGGCAGAACCCTGCTTTATTGCAATCATATGTTGTCTCAATTTTGACTCTTGAATGCATAAAAGAAGAAAAGCAAAGTGGTGTAAAATAAGAAAGAGGAGAGGAACGGAGAGATAAAGAGGAAGGAGAAGGAGAGAGAAAAAAAAAAAGTTAAAACTCTCCAAAACTCTTATTTAATAATATTTAAAAATTTAATATAAATAAAAAACCTAAAACTATTTATAAAAATTTAAAAATATTAAATTAATAATAATTTAAATTTAAATCTCAAATCCTAAATATAAATCAAGTATTAAAGATATTGATATCTAAGATAACAATAAAATAAATATTTAAAGCTAATTTAATGAATTAATATTTTTATTTAAATATTTTTATTAAATAATCCTAATATTTTATATTAAATTTAATTATATTTTATTTCATATTACACCACAAAGACTCTAAAGCATGTTATGGATCACGTAACTCAACAATTTTTTTTTTATTAATGCTTAATAATATAAAGAAAAGAAAAGCCTCCAAAGGATGATTTGTTATATGGGCCTGAAAGCAAGCCCATCACTGAAATACACCCGTTTCCTTTCCACTTAATTACAGACGCATGTACCTTATTAAAATATTTGATATCCTCTATATCAATATATATATATATATATATTGATATCTCAATGGGTTGAGTTGATGTAATTTTTGAATTTTAATTTATAATCTAATCATCAACTTATTAAAATAAAAAAGTTCATAATACATACATAATGATAAATACTTTAACTTTTCAAGAGATAGAGATATTAAATGAAAAATTTTCTTGAACTTATAAATCTAACGATTCTTATGAAACTCCTCGATTTATGACTCAACAATGCAAACTCTACAAAACTTTACTCAACCTTTAGCTAGTTAGAATTACCTGTAAGTATCCCTGTCTGTAACATCAATCTTTCAATGAAAACACCAATACCATAAAAATAAGTCTAAAACATAACCCATAACAAAAAACTAATATGTTGGATGAAAAAATTTTTTAATTTATAAACCTCACTTTTCTTGATATGGGACACATACTACAAAATTGACTATTTGAATCTTGTGAATGGAGAAAAAGATCTCATTAGAAGAGTGTAATGATACCAGATCTGGATAAATATATTTGTTGAAAAATGCATTAGATGCATAACGGTTTTGAAGTGATCAGTGAGAATGATTGAAATTTCAAGGGGAAGATGCAAAATCAAAATCCAAAAAAACATGGGTAAACAAGGATGGGTCAGTTTGTAACATCAAATTTCAAGGTCTTTGTTAGTGTGATTGTTTTCTCAAGGACATCATTTTTGGTCTTGATATTGCAATATCACACACACGACATCATTTTCATGTTCTCTGGCAAACAAGGAAGCCAACCGAATTGTGCCGTTCTCTTGTGGACCCATCAATTCAGGCAAACTTGGCTAATGTCATATTCATATTTGTCCTTTTCTTCTTTTTCTTCATCATCTTTTTTTTTTTTTTTTTGTTGAACCTTCTTCATCTTAATTAAGCTGCTGCTGCGTTTAAAGCACTGACAGTTTTGCTTCTTTTTCACTTATTCTCAATTATTGGAATTGCAAAAACAATGCAATTTCGGAAAATGATGACTCAAATTATAGATGCAAAAGCCTAGATGTCAGTTTTGACATGACATTTTGTGCCTTTTTTTCAAATAAATTTATCTAATTTTATGTATAAATATTTTTAATATATTTTATTAATATAAAAAAATTAAATTTCATTAACTTTATTTAAAAATTTAATAAATTATTAATTTTTTATTAATTATAAATAATTTAATAATATATTTTCTCTTTTCATCGTTTTAATGAAGGATAAAAAAAAATTTATAATAAAAAATTAATAATGTGATTTATAAATTAAATAAATTTTTTTTTTACCCTATAAATAAGATCGGAAGGAGTATTAAGTCTACCACATATTCCTTATGATCCAAAATATAAACATATTTTAACAATTATCTGCATATGAAAAAAAATCTTATTCTCATGAAAATATATATTTCTTTTTGTCCAAAATATAAGCATATTTCAACAATAATCCTCAAACCACTAAATGATTATTCTTATGAAATTATATTATTCTCCCTTTTTATATTTAGTTTCAATTTATGATGAATAAAAGGGTTGTAAATTCACAAACATAATAATCTTGGTTAATGAATACAGGGGTTAAAATAAAAAAATTGCAAATACTAACTTATTTATATTTTGGACTAATATTGATTAGCAAAAAATGCTTATATTTTAAATTAGAGGAAGTATTACTTTCACTTTTAACCCATAATCTCAATTTATGATGAATGAGAAAAACGTTATAAATTTACAGACATAGAAATTTAAGTTAATAAGTCCCGGGATAAAATAAAAATTTTTTTATTACAAATACTGAGATTTTATATTTTAAGATAAGATCAATTAAAAAAATGCTAATATTTTAAAGAGACGGTGTATGCAATTGGTTGGCTCTATAGACTCTATAGCATGTGGTGGAGATCCTTTTTCACCTTCCTAATTAAAGTTGTCAAACTCATAATTTTAAATAAATTCATAATTATAATATGAACTCTTATCGTCAATTAAAAAATGTAAATTCATAAGAATTTATTATTATCAATAAATGTCATAAAAAATTATTTTAAGATAGGCCAAATGATAAAAATTGGAATAGAAAATATATTTATTTTATCAATATATAAAATATTTTTTATTATATGAAGAAAATTTGAACTCTAATCCAATCATATCCTTTCCCATTTTTTCACCTGTTCTAACCTTAGGTGATTTAATTTTTATTTAATATTCAAATCATATTAATTTTAAGATTATTGATCTTTTATGATCACTTATAATTAATTTTAGTATACTATGCATGAACTTTAAATTCATTTACTATATTTTTTTATAAGACACTTGCTCATATCTTTTTGGGATTTCGCTTTTTCCTCCTGTTTATTTATGGTCATTACATCCGTTGTTATCATATATAAAAAGACAGTGAAAATTGTTGAAGATGCTTAACAGGTCAGTTGGTTAATAATTATTGTGAATGTTGGAACCAATTTAAACTCGTCCTCAAGCAGTGAGAAAGCACGATTCAGACGAGTTTATTGGACTCTCTCACGAGTTTGGTCAAGTCAGCAACATCAGCGATTTTAGTAGCGATTTGACGCAAAAATTGGTTGCAAAATCGTAAAGTCGACGAGTGAAGCGAGTTGAGTCGTGAGTTTAATAACAGTATTCCTAACCATTAATTGGATCACCTACATCTTTAAAAATAATTATTTTTTCAATTAGCTTCTCTATTCGGCAGCTTGTTTATAGTTTAATGAAGATATTGATAGATCTCTAAACAAGATTATTAACAACTTGGTTCATTGGTTTAATTCTAACTAATCTAGGTTTACATAGAATTTGAGAAATGAAATAATCCATCTGTTTCTATTTATAGGATATTTTTAATAGAATTATACATATCAATGGAATTTATTAAATATAGTTTATAATCTTAAGTTTTCTATAAGCTTTTAAAAATATTTTTTAAGAGAGGAAGGGAAAATATATTTAAAAAGTGAAATAATGAGCAGTAATATCGAAATAATCATAATTAAAAAAGCCCTTTTTTGTTTCAAAATATATCCTATTCTAGGACACAAATCACTTGGAAAATGTCATATAAATTAGGACAGAGTGAATATATTATTTACTTCCTTAAGGTTTAATTATAGGCAAAGTTTAAAAATCATGTTTAATATTAAATATAGACAAAGATGTAGTAATTGGTTTTTTTTTTACGCTCAATAGTTTCCCTCTTTATTTACACCAAGACAAAATTTTAATTCCTAGACACATTTTATTATGGTCATTAATTTAAGTAAAAATAAAATTAGAAAATCAAACATTTTTCACAAGAAAAAAGATATTAACTACTCCCTTTATCCTATTTGTAGAGAGATCGTTTATTTTAATCATATTTATAAAATACTTCAATAATTATCATATTTACTAGCAGAGCCCGATATATTTGAAGGGATGCTCATGCACCTCTCATTATGGGAGAAATTACATCAAAGTAATATAAATTTTGATATTTTATCCCTTCTAGTTAAAAGGTTTTGCAATAAATGTAAATCATTTTTAATGTACATTTTAACTAATTCAGTAATACTTGATAATAAATTTTTGAGTTTTATTGATTTATCTTCTAGCTTTTTTTCCTGAAGCTAACAATGATTTTACATAGTATCATTGCCATGGTTAAAAAAATCCTTTACTTTTTGCCCCAAAGATCATGAAAAATGGGTGTCACTGTTAAAACAATAGTTTAGTGCAATTATATTTAAAGAAATACTTTTAATAACTTCCACAATAAAATTGTTATATACTTCCAAGTTTTAATTGAATCTCACCCTTTCAATAAAGTAACTATTTACTTTTTAACTAATCCTATCTTTTGATATGTATCCCTATTAAATATTCTACAATAAATATAAAGTCATTATCAATAGAGGCACTTTTTAAAAAAAGGCAATGATTACACATCAAAAGATTAAAAATACTTTATATTTTTTAACATCCAACTCTTAAAGAAATGCCTTATAATTTTTAATAAAGGGAGTACTTATTAAAAGAAAAAAAACTAACTACAGAATAAATACAAAATATGTAATTTTAATTGAAAATTATTATTTTTGAGTTTTAAATTTAAAAAATACACCTCACCCCCAGACTAAGGTCTTGACTCTACCACTGATTGTGTTCATCCTTACTCTTTTGTCCATATTAAATGTTGAAAAATTTATTAATGTTAGAATATTTTATTTTTAAATTATGTATATTTTAATAGGAGTAAAGATTAAATTTTTAAGTATAGTTAATAAGATTTAAATTTTTTTTATCTCAATAAAACATGCTAAAAATAATTTATAAATAGGATTAGAGAGAACTACTATTACTTAAAAGAAAATGACTAATGAAATTAGTTAACTTGACCCTATAATGATGACCGAGGGTGTATAATTTTTTTTTAAATAGCCGAAAGCTACCCTATTCATCACTTATTTTAAAGTTGTTACATTTCATATTGGAATATATAGATGTTGGCTTTCCCCATTGAAAAAATCAAATTAATTATTTTTATCAAGGAAAATTAAACTAACGCTTTTCTAACAAATGCCCATGATCAATAATTTTCGGTATGGAATATGTATGTGGGTTTCCCTTTTTTGAAGGCTAAGGTCATATTGCAACCCAAACTTGTTGGCACATGTCATATGTGGAATAATATTTAATTAAAGTAGTAATGAAATTGCAATGAGAAGGGAATTTAAGTGATGGGAGGGAATCTTTTAACGGTGAGGAGGAAAAATTATTATTATTATTATTATTATTACTTTTGGGAGATAATTTGAATTAAAATGGGCATAGTGTTATCTTATCTATCTTGAAACAGAGAATTGTCATTCTTTTTAATATGTGGGGTAAAAGGTCAATATCACAAACAGCACTTTATGAAATGCCATTAATTTGCTTGACCTAATCACAGGCTGTCCCTCGAGACCCTAATTAAATGATACTTGTGTCCTTGTTGATGCAATACAGCAAGTCAACCAACTTATTGATCTCACACATTCTCTCTCTCTCCCCCCCCTCTCTCTCTCTATATATATATATATATATTTCTATATAATCTAATTTATAAACTTTTTTAAAATAATTTAGTGTTTTAAAATATAAGATATATGGACATGAATAAAATTTATTAATAATAATTATTTTAATATTATCTTTCATTATTTCATTAAAGACATTTTTTTCCTCTTATTGATAAAGTATTTTTTTTTTAAGTACTTATTATTTTTAAAATTTTTTTAAATAAGTTATTTTATATTTATTTTAAAATAAAATATTTTATTTAATATGAATAAATATAGAAATATAAAGTTAATTTAAAAATAAATAATTATTTTATTAAAATAAATATTTTATATTTTTTAATAAATTGAGTGTGTGTATATATATATACATATGTACACAGAAGGGAGGGAGGGAGAGAGAGATAAAGGCTTTTCCATTACTTGCCACGTGAATATTATATTCAGGGAGGGCCCATTTCATCAAGGTCACTGCCCCTTTTTCGCGGTGGTTTGCCTTTCTCGGCATCTTTTCCCATCTCCCATCCATGAGAGGGCTACAAAACGAAAAGTGGACCTCCATCCTGGTCCTCTCCTTCTCTCTCTCTTTTACTTTTTCACATAATGGGTGGGTGGAATTCATTTGATTCCACATGACCTCGCTCCAAATTCATAAATATCTCCAAACTCATTTAAACCAATTTATTATATCAAGGTTACAAATATAAATTTTAGACATTCATTGTCATTCATTGATTCACCTTACATGAATGTATATGTATAATAAAATCGCACTCGCCTAACATGAACCCACGATCTATTTTTTATGTAGACATCGCAATAAAGATTTAAAAAAAAATCATTATTGCAACCCACGTTACCCTCTCTGACTTGGAACCAGAAGCTTCATGAAACTGGAGAGCACTTTAGACAAAAAATAAAAATTCTTACAAGCTATTAGAGTTTCGTTGACTATGGAGAACAAGAAGAATGTGAATGGTACATTGAGATTAGTCTGTGACCAATACTCGAAAGAGGAAGGAAAGTTACTTAACGAAGGAGAAAAAATGGCAGAGAAATTGTGATGAAAGTTACTTAACGAAGGAGAAAAAAAGAAGAAAGAAAAGAGCACATTATGCGAAGAAAGTCTGTGCTGGACTGAGCTTTAAGCTTCGTCTCACAAGCATAACAGTATGAAATGTTCATAATCCCAATGAGGAAAAGGGGGTATAGATTACACATAACGCCAGACAAACAAACAGATTTGAATTCAAATCTCAAAAGATAAGCTTGCACATGGGGGAAGAGGAGATCTCAAAACAATATTAAAATCAAATGAAAGAAACTTCATTAGGAATATTTAATCTTGCAGGCCCCTCCTTAATGATTCTTGGGACGGCCTTTCAGGTCCCACCCTGAACCAACCGGATTAGGGAAGGCTGAAATGAAATCTCTGGTAGTTGCCTCTCCCATCTTGTTTCAAGACTGAGAGGCACCGTTTTCAGACCTCAACCATAATTGCAGGCGAAAGTTAATTATGTAGAACATGATAAAGACATCTCATGATAATCATAGATACCTTTTCCAGTTTTAAGTTTCATTTGCAAGCAAAGGAATAGAGAATTCAGAAAAACAGATCTTTGCAGAAAGTATGGATGAACAATTGAACAAGTCCTTCTCTTTTGCCTGTATCTTATCAGACTAAAAATTACAAGGCCAAGCAAAGAATGTTCAATTCCTCACAGAAAAGGAATGATGGACTCACAACTACAGCACTCGATTAGCAGAAACAGACTGAGATCGATCAGAAAAGAGAATGATATGAATTCGGAGAATCAAATACAAGTAAAATGTTCATAATTATACTATAATTTCGAAAAAAATAAAAGAAACAAAAGTAAAAGTATAATTATAAGAGACATTAACAATAAACCCACAAACAAGATGCAGCAGCAGAAAGTGCTACCGTCTTTGCAGCCCTGAAATTATGGTCTCCGTTTCATCCCTATGCAACCTACTCTTTTTCTCTGCAATTTTTTTTTTTATTTCACAACTCGCTCATAACAATTCAAATCAATATAGAGAGCCTTTCTCCTCATACCTCACTCCTTAGCTACTCTGACCTCTTCTCTGTGTATATCCTTTTATGACAGACTATTGTCCAAATACGAACAATGCTGATGACTATGACTAACTCACCGGTGTACAGACCATTCTCACTTTGTTTATTTTTCCTCCATCAGCGACGAGGGTCGCTTTGTAAAAGAGAGCAAAGTCGATGAAGTACAGGAAGAGGGTATAAAAGATTTGGCCGACAATGTATGAATTTTGCTGTTGATGGACGGAAGGATAGAGGAGAAAATCTCTCAAAAGAATCAATAGAAGGGTGGTGGAGGCGGAGATGCGTAAGAGACTCCGAAGACAGGTGGCAAAGGCCCTTCATATACAGGAGCAGGTGGAGGGTTTTCGTATGTGACTGGCGGAGGTGGGGACGGAGAAGGTGGGGTTTCACAGGGAGGTGGTGATGGTAGCGGGGGAGAATGGTATACTGGCGGTGGGGGAGAACTGTAATGAACTGCTGGTGGAGGAGGCGGCGGTGAACTGTATTGAACTGGCGGCGGCGGCGGGGAACTATAGTGAACCGGAGCTGGTGGTGGAGGGGGAGAGGGGGATGGAGGTGGCAAATAAAGGTGGGAGATGGTGGCGGTGGTGGATGCTCTTCACAAGGTGGTGGAGGAGGTGGAGGTGGCTCTATACAAGGCGGGGATGATGGTGGGGGAGGTGAATGGACAGGGGGAGGAGGAGAATGTACCGGAGGCGGCGGCGGCGGTGATAAATAGGGATAAACAGGCGGTGGAGGTGAGTGTGGAGGAGGCGGGGGATAGTGAGGTGGTGGTGGAGGCAAGTGATGAGGCGGCGGAGGCGAGGTGTATGTCGGTGGAGGTGCGGTAAAATACTGGAGTAGGTGGCGGCGGTGAATTTGGTGGCGGTGGGGGAGGAGAACGGACGCAATACGGTGGAGTTGGAGTGGGTGAAGGTGGTGGAGGAGATGGAGGGGGAGGTGATGGTGGCGGCGGCGATGGAGTAGGTGGTGGAGGAGAAGGTGGCGGCGGAGACGGTGGGGGTGGATAATAGACTGGCGGAGGTGGTGAAGGAGGGGGTGGTGAAGGTGGGGGTGGAGGCGGAGAATAGACCGGCGGGGGAGGTGAAGGTGGAGGAGGTGACGGTGGGGGTGGCGAAGGTGGAGGTGGAGGAGGTGGAGAGTAGACTGGTGGTGGAGGAGGTGGGGAATAAACCGGCGGAGGAGGTGGCGGAGGTGGGGGTGAATACACAGGAGGTGGCGGTGAAGGTGGAGGCGGAGAGTGTGGAACGTAAACCGGTGACGGAGGCGGTGAAGGCACGACAACAGGTGGTGGGGAAGGTACAGGAATAGGAGGAGAAGGGTTTGGGGGTGGAGGAAGTGACGGAACAAATGGCTTACACTTAAACGAGTTACAGTCCACAGGCCGTGACAAAAATGACTTACATTGTTCGGGTGACCTCTGTAATGGCCTCGCCGGCAAACAGTTTCTCCGATCATCGAACGACGGCAAGCTGAGGCACGACGGTGGCTCACCAGTGAAGAAGTTATATGAATATGTAAAGTTCTGCAGATTTGGCAGCATACAAATGCTCCCTGGAATTTTCCCAGAAAGCAAATTGTGAGCTACATTCAACTGCTCAAGACTCACCATGCCTCCAATGGTGTCTGGCAAGGGACCCAAGAGCTGATTGAAGCTCACATCGAACACCGTCAAGTTCTTCAGTAACCCAATCTCTGAAGGCAAGCATGAACGGAGGGCATTATTCAACAGAATGATCTCGTTCAGGTTCGTCATGTTGCCCAAGCTCGCAGGGAGACAGCCATGGAACTTGTTGTTGGCAACGACGATGACCGACACCGGCGAGTTCCCAAAATTGTCCGGAAGATCGAACACAAAACGATTGTTGTTTATAAAGATCGCGTCCAGATCCTTGTCAAAAAGCTCCCTAGGCACTGTCCCTTCAAATTCATTAAATCTCAGATCCAAGAACTTGAGCGCGGGAAGCCTCAGAACCACCGTGGGGAACTTCCCGGCGAACCTATTGTTACTGAGATCCAGTTCAAACAGGAGTTTCAGTCTATCAAACTTGTGAGGAACAGTACCACAAAACCTGTTGGAGTTGATGTGGAGGAGAGCAAGATCCGCGAGCAATCCAAGCTCTTCCGGCAAGTACCCAGCAATGTCACAGTGGTTGAGATCAATGCCAGCGACAGTACGAACCTTAGGGTTATCCAGTGCCGAAGCACAGAAAACGTTACTGTAGTTACACACATTTGGTCCAACCCAATTGAGCGTGCAATTATTCGGATCCGAAAGAATCGCTTGCTTCCAAGCTCGTAAAGCTATATAAGCATTTCTAATGCGATTGTTCTCGAAGACCAGGGAAGGGTCGACGGTAACATGTTCTCCTCTGTCGCCGAACTCGTCTCTGTAGTAAAGAAGCTGACGTTGCCTGATGTACAAGGCTTCGGCGTCGGTGAGGGCTCCATGGCTGGTAATGGGGACATCGGCAGTGACGGCGAGAGAGAGTATGCCTAAGAAGAAGGCAATGAGAAGAGGGAAATAGACCTTCCTCTTCATCTCACATGAGGCATATGAGAAACCAAATGCCACACTTCGGATCGAGCTCTCTTTGGCTAACCACTCTCTCAAAATCTCTGTTGCTCTCAGTCGAGAATTGAAAGAGGGTTTTGGAGAAGCGTCCAACTGAGATCTGAGGAAAATGCAGGCGAAGAAGAGAGAGAAAATGGAGGAGGGAGAGAGAGATTGGGATAGAGAAGGAGGAAGAAAGAAGGGCTTGTTCTAGGGATTTTGGAGCTGCGTGAGTTTATGAATGAGTGAAGGGAAGGAGGGTGGGCCAGAAATAATTGATCCCACGACAGCTAACTCACAGCTCAACCCTCAACAAAAGCCCACAGTTTTCTCTCTCTTGTATTTTTTCTTTTTGTGTGTTTTTTTTTTCTTTTATTCTTTCCTTCTTTAATTTCTTGAGTAATTAATTTTTAATTTTTTTTTATTTTTTATATTTTAATTTTTAATTTTTATAAGAAACCACCTCACAAGAAAAATTAGACCACATCATCTATGTTGTGTATGACAAAAAATACAATGTGAAATAGCTATAAATATAAATTATGTTATTAATTGTGATAGAGAAAGAAAATAAAAAAAATTAAAAAGGCACACCATTCTAAAAATAAAATCATTAAAAATAATAATATATAAAATTTTATTTAATTAAACTGATATAATTTTATTAAATAGAATATAAATAATGTAATGCACTGGATTGAATAATCAACTTCTCACATTGTGTTTACATTTAATCCTATTTCAGTTGGGTAGAATGGAGAACCACAAAAGATGAGAAAGCCTTCGCAATTAAGATTTCTAATTACACTAATACAATCATTTGCCCGTTAAATTGAATGGTTAGTGATACGCGTTTGGATAAATTAGACGCAAAACAATATTCATCATAATTTTCAACTCATATTTCTTTATTATTGATGAAATAAGAGTGATGGATTGTTTCAATTATGGCTTACAATTTTTAAATGAAATTTGCAGCTTGTTACAACCTCATTGGTTTGACATTAATCATCATTTTTTATATAAAAAAATGAAAAAAAGATAGCAGTTAGCATGGTTGTCTAATATATGGGCAAGTCCATGCCTCAATGGTGCCGAATTTCGGCGAGTTGACCGGCTAAACCAGTTACACGGAAAGTTTATTCATTTTCAATTTATAAATATAATTAATTAATCTTATTTTGCGTAATTTGAATTTCTACTTTTTAAAAGTTTCAAACAGGCGTAATTCAGCTCCCCCAGCAAACAAGACGTAATTGGGAAGCTGGCAGATACGGCCGATAAGGAAATGCTGATAATTATTATTATTATTTATTATGTAATGATATTATAATAAAGATAATTAACTATTCAGGCCGGGAAAAAAAAGATAATTAACTATAGAACGTTTCATTGTGATGTAGTATTTGTGGGATTGGGACTTTAAAGAAGGACTAGGGGTGTGCGTTTTCTCGTTTCATCGTCGTTTAAATCAAAACCAAAATGGAAACGACAACTTGAGATCACATTCCCGAAATTTCCCAACCCCAGGCGCTTCAGTGCTGCGCGTCCGCGTCACCATGATGCCAGGTCAGCTGCGGCCCACCGCTAGTCTGATCAGATAAACGAACACGTCCGTTGCGATTTGGAAATTGGAAAGAGACATGGAAGCCAAGTGCTTTGATTGGGACCCACGCGTCACGACTTGCCCGGCTGGATCGTCGGCTCTGATGTGGGGGTCCCACCTCGTCCCTAGCGTTGTAGTGCACCGAGTCCGCATGCGCGTCAACGCGCACCGCATCCCCATTCCTCTCCATCGTGCTCACCTTTATTTTATTTTTTTATTTAAATGACCAAATCGCCCTCGAGCCAATTTAAATTCCGCAATGACCGTTAAACGCGCTTTCGCTTTGGCTCCATCGAAGTGTAATTTAGAATACAGCGGGGATTTCTTTTTCTCAAGGAAAGTATAATCATTTTTTTAATAAAAATTCTCTTTTCCACATCTCAAATGTGATAATATTCCTTAATTTAGAATTAGAATTTTCATTGCCTTTACACCAATGAAAATTATTCTTACTCCAAGCAAATTTTTTATACAGTTACTCAATTGAATTAGACTCAAACATTATCATAACCAATTGAAAATAGTTTTCTCAAAATTATTTTATATATTTAGATAAATTTAAACTTGAGATCTATTACTTAAACGATCATAACTCTTTGCACCAAGAGACATTTATTGGTTCAAACAAATTTTGGGATATGAATACCAATTCTGGGAGTATTTTTATTTAAATCGATCAGAAAGAAGAATATTATTTAGATTAAAAATAGAGAGATCAGTTTAAAAAAGGAAAAAGAAAAAGCCCCCAAAAGTGGAATTTGAGAACACAGAGGGAAGGTTCCATAGGTGAATTGAAATGTGGTTTTGGTTCGGTGGATGAGTAGAGCTGTAGTGCATCTTACCTTGAAATGAAAAGCACTTTCATTTTATGGATTTTTTTTTTTCCCTGAAGGCTTCTTTTGACCACAAATAGGTTTAGAAATTACTTTATGCCAAGCCAATATATATATAATGAAGGATATGACATTTTTTTTACCCAAAATAAGTATATATGACTTGAATAATGAATTCTTTTTTATCGAACCACCCGATATTTTGAACTTGTTTTTGTTATAACTAGAAATAAAAAAAAAACAGACTAATTTTGTTATTACTCTTTCTTTTTTGCATGAAATGGCGCTTTGAGAGTCTAATATAATTTTTTTGAATGCTACAACCTAAACAGCAATATCCTCATGTTAAGACTAGTTAAGAACAATATCTCGCTCCTTTTGAGTTTTGCTTTATATGTCATCCTATTAGTTTTTTTTTTTCAATTTTATGATATCCAATCTCAATTTTTTTTTACCAAATAATATCTAATGTTAATGATTAATCTGAATTCAAACACTATTATGAGATCTGGATAAAAAAAATTAGTTGTGTGTTAATAAGCTTAGATACAAATAAGTTATTATAATTATATGCATCAAGTGTCATTGAATTTTGGTTTAATATAGGAAAACATCAATGAATATTGATATTTGATATAGACATGTAGTTGGAGCATGGATATAATTCATCCAAAAAAGGTATTGGATATTGTGAAATCTGTTGTCCCAAAATTTGATTTTATTCCAAATAGAACATGGCAATATATATTTTAAATCTCTATCAACATATCATTAAAGTCTATTACCGTAGCTTAACTGTGTGTTGTATAAAGTGTTTAAATATGCATGTATTTTACTTAACATACATTAATTATAATACAAGTGGGTTAATTTTATTTTTATTCACCTTTTATTCTTGTTTGTTGACATAAATATTCACAATGTTAACACACATGAATAACTGCGTTAATAAAATGAATAACAGACGCAGAAGCTTAATATATAACAATATCAGTTTGTTTCTTAAGAGCTATGAAATTTCACTGAAATTTAAAATTATTTACAAGAAACTTCCGCCAATAAAATAATTTAAGCTATTTTTTCTCATCTGATTCAAACTCAGAAACATTTGTAAGGAATCCCACATGTCCATCAATTACATGACCTGCAAGTGTTATATAATATGAATGTTATTTCTATTGGTGCAGGTTGAACGGCTTATATAATTTGTTAGTTAAAACTAATTGTTTTTTTTTTTTAATGTGATGCATAATAAATAATAAGGAATATAATTGCAACAAACAAATTCAAGCGAGTTATGATTCGTTCGGCGGGGCAAACCAATTCACATATAATGAAGACACATAATAAAGTAATATTGATTAGTACTAATCTATACTTATTGGTTAATATTGTCAAAGAACAAGTTGAATAAATAAGTAGCAACCACTCCCATTTGGTATGCTTTATTTTAAACATGGTATCCAATCATAAGAGCAATCTGAATTATTGTTTTATATATACTAACTCAGATTAGTCGTTATCACCAAGTAATAATTAATTGAAATAATAGTAAAATACCATTATTTTAGGTTTATGCCCAGTACTAAAGCAATAATTTAGTTTTTAAAATAGTTATAATAATAATTTGAAAGAATTAGGTCATTAGATGTAATTTATTCTGAAGAATTGTAGACGATGACGTGGCAGTAGAAGCTACGTTTGAGGACAAAATTGCCAGCCGGCAAGCATATGTAAAGAATGGAGGTGAAGTTGAGATCAGGTGGACACGTGTCACGAATCGGACGGTCGATATAGTCATGGATGAAAATATTAAGGGAAAAAATTAAACAAAAAATTGGCATGACGTTAGAACGGACCCACGTGGGGCGTCTGGCTTCAGCTCTACTTCTACCTGGTATATTTGTTTGACTTTGAATGATTCTAAGTTTGTAACTTGTCGATATTGATATCATAAAAAATGCCAACACATGTTGAACTAATTGATAAAAAATTAATCTGTATCCTACAAGGATATTGATTTAAATCTCAATGTCAATATAATGATTTTGTTGATGGTTTTTCAATAAATATTTGATGAATATCTGAATAAGTATCAATCAAATAATTAAAAATTAGAAAAAATATAATTTTGAATCTTATACTTTAGTTAAGTTTTATTATAAATTTCTATATCTTTTTTCAGTGCTCGATGTTCATACACTTTTTTCTATCTTCACCTCAATTTCCTCCACAAGTGATGTTTTAAAGACTTAAAGTGCAAACGAAGAAAAGTATAGAAATACGAAATATATTAGAAAAAATAAAAAGATTTATAATAAAACTCAAGCAAAACATGATATATTCCTTTTATTTAAAAATATAAGGTATGTTTAATTGAATTTTACTTCTCAATAAAGTAGTAACTTATTTTTAAACTAACCTTATCTTTTTATATTTATTTCTATTAAATAACTTATAATAAATATAAAGACAATATCAATAAAATATTTTTTAAAAAAATAATGATTATATTTTAAAAGATTAAAAATATTTTATATTTTTTAATATTTAACATTTTAAAAAATATTTTATATTTTTAACAGAGTGAATATAAAATTGTGTTTTTTCCAATGTTTTAAAACCCAGACCGGACAGTAAACCGAAAATGTCAATGGGTCACGGGTCTTATGATTCAATCGGTCAGACCGGTGGTTGGACCGGTGACCAAATAATTAAATAAAAAATTATATATATATATATATATATATAAAAGAAACAAGCTAACAAAAATACAACACTAGATTCTTAAATGCATCAGGATTTAGGCATAATCACTTGAAAAAAATAAAATTTCTATTTGCAATAAACAACTTTTAGACAATAAAAAATAGATTCATCTTCATCCATTCAGCAATCCTTCATTTTGCAATAAACTGCTCAGATAATAAAAAGCAAGCTCATCCATTAGCATTCATTCTACTCCATTTAGAACCATGGAGATACATTAAATTGGGTAGAGATATAATGAGGGAGAAAGAAAATCTCACCAAGATAAAGAGAGAGAGAGAGAGAACAATCGATGAAGAAGATGAAGAATCAAGAAAGGGTTCGAGCTCGACGCCATCTGACTGTTTTCAACAACTAGATGCCTATACTAGAGTTAACCAAGAACATGAAGTCACAAACCAAAATGAAGAAAGTGAAGTGAAGATGAAGAATAAAGAAGCATATGAAGTTTGAGATGGCTAAAGCTGAATAGTGAAGACAACGAAGGGTGAACATAGAACCCAAATGGTTGAGAAGGCGAGTCTAAGATGGCTGAACGGTGAAGACAGAGCCCAGATGGTTGAGTGGCTTGAGGGAAATGACAAATAGAATAAAGCCCAGATGGCTGAGATTTAAGAAGGTGGCGAGAATAAGTGCGTGCATCGTGCGAGACAGAGAGAAGTGAGACTGAAAAGAAAAAGAATGGGTCCTTATAGGTGTTGGTCTGCTAGACAGAGTGAGGAGAAGGGTTTTTTAGTTTTAAAAATACCAATTTTGTCTTTTTTTTACGACCCACTATTGACCCGTAAAACCTGCTTCGGGTTCCGGCTTTTTCTCGGGTCTTTAAAAACCGTCCGGTTCTAGGCGGGCCAACTGCTAATCCGGGTTAATTGGTTGAATCAGCCCGTTTTCTTCAGCAGGCGACGGTTCGACCGGTCCGACCGTCCGGGTCGGTCTGGGTCTTAAAATATTAATTTTTTCTAAAAATCATGTATATGGAGAGGGGAGGTCCGCATACAAAAGTCTCTGTTCTGACAGAAAACACGCTTGGCCTCGTTGTAAAAATCAACATGCACAGTGTATCAGAAGGAAAAAAAATGAAGCAGGCGTGTGTAGAAACTAGAAAATAAGATGAAGCCCACTGATTCATATTTATATTTTTGGATTAAATAATAATTTTTTTCCTAAAGTTGTAGGTCTAGGGAAGGGATATTTAGAATTCTAAATTCCACTCTTCTAATATTTGAAAACAGTACAATATTATTCTTATCAATCACTGCTAATAAATATTAATTTTGATCATTAGTTGATCAACAAATTACAAAAAATGAAAAAAATTACAAATAAATACTTTATAAGAAATTAATACCAATTGGGTTCCTTAAATTGCAATAAGTATCAAGAGATAAATGTTATTTTTCCTATTTAGAAAGCCAAAATATCATTTTAAACCGGCCATTTTGACTAACTATATATTAGGTGATTTTTGGATCACCTTTACTAGCAACAACACCAATGAGTAACTAAAAATATTTCATTTATTCTAATAATATCTTTATAAAATATTAATAATTTAACATATAATAATCACAGTGTACAGGTTAACTTTTGAGATTAATAATTCCTCTAAAAATTAAAAATTAACTAGTGTATTTGTATAATTTAGAAATGAATACAGCTTTTTAAAAATTTATAATAATGCTCTTTTTACCATTGAAAAAATTATAATAGTTGAGTTGTTAAGAAGTCTTCATATATAAATCTTGAATACAGTGATTGAACTGTTAATTTTAAAAAGAAGGATTATACATTTTAAAAGATATTTAAAGATAATATAAACTTTAAATATTAAAGTATTAATATTTTAATAAGATACTATTAAAATAAATATGTTAATTCTTAATTACTTAACGGTGTTGGTACCACCTGCTAACTGGTTAAAATGCTTGATTAAAATTGAATTTTAGTCTTTTTTATGAAAAAGAAATAATATTTATCTCTTGATATTTGTTTGTAATTCAAAGAACTTAATTATATTAATTTTTTTATATGATGCTTGTTTGCAATTTTTTGAATCTTTCTCTAATTTTTTTAGCTTTTCCTATAATTTTTGAGGTGCTTATTTAAAATTTTCTGATTAATTAACAGTTAAAATTAACTTTTATTAATAATAAAAATAATATTATACCATTTTCATATGTTTAAAGGAAATATCACACGATTTGTACAAAAAAAAAAAAAAAGGCTCCCAAACATTCATGTACTTGTAGTTTAATGGCAACATTGCCCTTTAACCTTATGTGTTTTTGTCACTTTCTTTAAATACCATATATGAATATAGAATATCCGATTTGATTTCCATATATATACGTAGGTTTTTAAGCTACCAACAATAAAACATTACATATATATATATATATATATATAGATATAAAAATGTTCCAACGACTATTTTTATGATGCCCAAAGCAAAGCTGAAATTAACAAACGCTACAAACAAACAAAACAGTTGTTATCGACAAGAAGGAACAATTTTTGGACGTAGCCAAAGGGGGTAAAATTTCAAAGAAGGACGCAATCTTACACATTATTTGTGCGTAGTACTTGATTGGAATTTAGAGGAGTGGCACATTTATACATATAGATTGCTATATATAATTAAGGATAAATGTACATTTTTGCATTTGAAACATTGTCCCAGGGAAGCAATAAGCACCTCAAAGCATTTTAAACTATTAGTTAAAATAATTTTACTCTTAAAATAATTAAAATAGAGAATACATCAACCAATATTTAAGAGCAAAACGCACCTTCTTCATTTTAATTATTTTAAGAACAATATTACTGCAAGCTCAATGCTTTTCAAAAAATACTTAAAAAAACATATTTATCTTATAATTAATAAAATAAAGAATGGTACTTAGTACTTAATATGAGAGAACAAAAGAGAAGACTTGCAATATAAGATAAGCTTTTACAATTCCATTATTAAGGATCCTAATCGTAAAGGGTTGTGAATGGAATAAAGGAAAAATAAAGAGAGAGAACAACTTTTACTTTTCATCTCTTCCCAAGCAAAGTGGGGGTTCTATTAATGAAGTTCAATCACCAGTTTAAATGGAAGATTATCCACAAAAAGGGAAGGGAAAAAAGAAAAAGAAAACACTGACCCACTTTCTTTTTATAATTTATTAGATAAAATAGCTAATTAATATTTAAATTATATATTCAGGAGCCTTTGGTAATTTAAATTTATTTTTCATATAATTTTTTTATTCATATTTTAAAAGCAATACAATTTAATCCTTACCGTTAACTAAAATTAAATTTAATAATTTATTGAATAGAAAATGATCTTAAAATTTATAAAAAATGACTAAAATATTATCATAAAAAAACTCAAAAATTATAATAAATGATCTGAAAAATTACAAAAAAATAAGAAACTTTCATTAGTTATTTAATATAATTTTTTTCTATCATTTTTAATTAACCAATTGTCAAAATCAATTTTTATTAATAAAAAATACTATGTTGTAATTTTTCTAAAAGTTAAAAAAATATTGCATTAAAAATAAAATTAAGATTTTAAATGCTTTTGGATTAGTTTAGTAGTCAATTCCCTATTTTTCTATAATGTATTTAAAATAGTAAAAAATTGAAATTTTATAATGATATATTAAAGTTTAACGTTGCATAGAAATTTTGGAATATACACAAACTAACATTTAAAAAAAAAAAAAAAAAGGAAAGACACGGCAACCGCAACGGTAATTACGGAGGGATTTAGGAAGTCAAAGCTTGACTCTGGACACGCGTAGCTTTTCTTCCTCCTCCAGAGAAAACGACGTAATCACATGGCGATTATTTTTTTTAAAGAATAAAATTTATATGAACCCAGCATCGAAAATCGAAAAGTTATATAAAAATAATAGTGTAAAAGAGTTTTTTAAAAAATAAAAATAAAATAGAATGAAATAAGATGGCTAGTTGGAAGTAGTTTCAATACTCATTAGCCTCTCCGATGAGATTTGAATCTTTCAATTTTATTTAAATAAAAATTAAAAATATATTAATAAATTTAATTTAATGTCAATCTGAATATTATATATTCAATCTAAATAATACTTAAATTTTTATAAATTAATTATTTAACTATATTTTGGACATTATAAATTTTAAATTTTTAACTCACAACTTTTTTAAAAAAATATTTGTTTGAAAGGACTAGTTGGGAGATTATCTTTAATTTTAATATTATATTTACTAAAATAAAATTTTATAAAAATTTAAAAAAATTAATATTAAATTTATCTTGTTTAGAGTATATTTAAATAATTAATTTATAAAATTTTAAAAACTTTTAATATTTGATTGAACCACTAAATTAAATCTATACTATATAATTTGATGATAAAGTAAATTTATAAAAAATTTTATAACTTTATTTTAATAAATATAAAAAAAAAGTTAATGAACATTTTAAATTTTAAAATATTGTGTCAATAGTATTTTGAATCATGAACTTTTAACAACAACAACAACAACAAGCTTTTATCCCATTAAGTGGGGTCGGCTACATGGATTGCAAGACGCCATTGTACTCTATCATTTATCAAGCTTTTAGGAATATTATTAATTAAGAAATCGCGTTCAACAACTTCCAAGAGTGTTCTCTTAGGCCTTCCTCTACCTCTCTTAATTGGACTCAAAATTATATGTTTTACTCTTCTTACTGGTGCCTCCCTTGGTCTTCTTTATATATGCCCAAACCATCTCAAATGATTTTTTATCATTTTTTTTTCAATAGGTGCTACCCTCACTTTTTTCGCGTACGTACTCATTTCGAATTTTATCTTTACGTGTATGTCCGCACATCCATCGTAACATTCCCATCTCTGCTACTCCAACTTTATGCTCTTGTTGTCCCGTTAGAGCCTAACATTTACTACTATATAACATTGTCGATCTGATAGCAGTACGATAAAACTTTCCTTTAAGTTTATTAGGCACCTTACGGTCGCAAATAACTCCTTTAGCTTTTCTTCAATTAAACCACCCAACTTGAATCCTATGTGAAATATCTCCACTGATTTTGCCATCATTTTGAATAATGGCTCTCAAATATCTAAACTTTTTCACTTGAGGTATAATTTAATCTCCCAATTTCACTTCCAAATTATTATCGAATAGTCTCTTACCAAATTTACAATATAAATATTCTACCTTACTCCTACTCAGACGGAAACCTTTCGACTCCAATGTCCTCCTCCATAACTCAAGTTTGCAATTAACCTCTTCTCTTGTCTCTGCTATAAGAACTATATAATCTGTGAAAAGCATACATTTGGGAATTTCCTCTTAAATATGTTCTGTCAAAACATTTAGGATCAAGTTGAATAGATAAGGACTCAGAGATGATCCCTGATGTAGTCCAATCTTTACAGGAAAATCCTTTGTTTGACCACTAGGCATTTTTATACTAGTTTTTACCCCCTCATACATATATTGTATGGCTTTAATGTAAGCAATCCGTACTCCCTCTTTGTTCCAACGCTTTCCAAAGCACTTCTCTTGGTATACGGTCATAAGCTTTTTCTAAATCAATAAAAGTCATGTGTAAATCTTTATTTTTATAACGATACTTTTCCATTAATCCCCTTAGTAGATAAATCGCCTCTGTAGTTGATCTACCTGGCATAAAACCAAACTGATTCTTAGAAATACTTGTCTCCAATCTCAACCTGTGCTCAATTACTTTCTCCCACAATTTCATTGTGTGGCTCATGAGTTTAATCCTTCTATAGTTAGTACAATACTGAATATCTCTTTTATTTTTATAAATAGAAATTAATGTACTTCTCCTCCACTCATCAGGCATTTTCTTGGACCATAAGATTACATTAAATAACTTAGTTAACCATCTCACCCCTTCTTCACCTAAACATTTCCACGCTTCGATAGATATACAATCAGGTCCGTTGGCTCTACTATTTGCCATTTTCTTAAAAGCTTCCTTTACCTCCTTATCACGTATTATTTGATAGAATGACAAATTTTGTTCTCCTTCACTAGTTACTAAATCCTTCAAATTACTAAATGAACCCTCTCCATCATTGAAAAGTTTGGAAAAGTAAGTCTCCCATTTATTTTTAATTTCATCATCTGTAACTAAAATTCTTCCCTCTTTATCCTTAATATACCTTACCTGTTCTAGATCTTTTGATTTTCTTTCCCTACTCTTGGCAATCTTATAAATGTTTCATTCTCCTTCTTTCGTCTCAAGGCTCTTATAAAATTCTTCAAAAGCTTTAGAACGAGCTTCACCCACAGCTCTTAGTTTCCTTCTTATCCATACGGTACCTCTCCCAATTTTCCTCATTGTTACACAAATGTATGGCTTTAAAACAGTTCTTCTTATACTTAATTTTGTCCTGTACACTATTATTCCACCACCAAGACTCCTTATGTCTCAGACCAGAACCTTTTGATTCTCCCAAAACTACTTTTGCAATCTCCCATATCTTTTTAGCCATATCCTCCTACATGATGTTAGCACTCCCCTGAGATTCTCAAATTCCTTTGTCCAAAAGATTTTGCTTGAAAATATCTTGCTTCTCACCTTTTAATTACCACCACCTAATCCTTGGTGCCACTACTTGTCGACGCTTTTAGATTTTACTCATAATATACACATCAAGGACTAGGACCCTATGTTGTGTCGTTACAGCATCTCTAGGAATCAACTTGCAATTTTTACAAAGTCTTCTATATGTGTTCCTAACCAAAAGAAAATCAATCTGTGACCTTGAGGCTCCACTTTTGTAAGTGATGAGATGCTCATCTCTCTTCTTGAAACAAGTGTTGGCAATCTTAAAATCATACGCCAATGAGAAATCAAGGAGAGTTTGTCCTTCATTGTTTAGCTCTCCAAAACTAAAATCACCATGCACCCTCGTATACTGACCAGCCTCCCTCCCAACATGCCTATTAAAGTCTCCTCCAATAAAAATCTTTTCACTCTGTGGTATGTGTCGAATCAACCCCTCCAGATCCTTCCAAAATAATTCCTTAAGACTGGCTTCTGTCCCGACTTGCGGCGCATAAGCGCTAACAATATTAACAGTCTCACGTCCAATTATCATTTTTAAGGAAATAATTATGTCTTTAGTTCTACTAACTTCTACAACATTCTTCTTCCACTCCTTATCCATAATGATGCCTACTCCTTAGCTTCTTCTCGACGCTATTTTGTTTCTTGTAGGCAAAGGATATTGATTTTCCTTTGAATCATAACCCCTACAACCTCTACAGATTTACAATTCAATGTTTCAATATTTCAAGTACCAAATCTAATTTTACTCTCATGGACTAACCTCTTTAGCCGTGCATGTCCAGAATGACGCGATAGCCTTTGCTAATTTAACACTACATCCGAGCACCGATGCAGTGACCCTAACTCACTTATCACTGTACTTGAGCCATGCAGCGCGTTACTTACAGGCAACGACCTAGCATTAACATTATAATGTTTATTGTCCATGTTTATGATAGATTCAACAAAGTTTTACATTGGCTGTTGATGGTCTAACATAACCCTCCTCTTTTACCCAAACTTGAGATCGACTATAAATATAGGCGGAGTTGAATCATGAACTTTTAAAATATATAAAAAAAATTTCAATTTTCAAATTTTAAACATTAGTAACCTCGCCGTTAATTTATAGAAAACAACTTTTATTTTTGTAATTGGCGCCTGGTGGCATGTTGATATGATAGCTATTTCTTCTCAAGCATGGCATGCCAACTTGGCAAATTTTTGTCAAATTGTCTTTTCTATCATTACATATAACGGTCAACGTTCAATTAATTAATGTTTGTGTTTTAAGTGTTTAGAATTTAAAAATTAAGGAAAGTTTTTAAATATTTTAATAGTTTAAAATTTATAATATTATTTATGCAATAATTTAAAATCTAAAATACTCATTAACCTAATAAAAAATAAAATCTTCACATCTAAACTATTTAAAATAAAATCTAAATGATTTAAATCTTATCAATTTAATGAGTGCATGGTGTTTATTAAGTTAATGAGCATGAAAACTGTTTTGTTAGAAGTTTTATATTGCTGTTTGAATTTTTTTTAAATGAAATGGTTTGGGTTGACTTTTTAAATTATCTTTAACTATTCTAAATTAGTATTTTCAGGATAAAATGACTTAATATAAATAATATTATTTATAATTAATTAATTATTTTCATTTTTTTACTGCCTCTCTTTATTTCACTTTTTCTCACCTTAAAACAAGAAAAATATGATTATAAGTTCATAACCAATTAAATATATTAATTTTATAAAAATTATTAAATAATAATTAAATACAATAATTTTTTTTTAACAAAACTCTCAAATAATAAAATATTCTATTCCACCGGGCCCTTTCTCATTTCAATCCAATCGTTTTCTATAGTTTGAAATCTAAACAAGCTAACCTTCTAACTCTTTGCTATTTTTTTTTCCTTATAACATGCCGGTGTTATTTTTTTTTCTTCATCAACTTCTTTTGTTATTTTTTTAATATTGTCCTCCTTTGTTTATGAAATTTCAAATCTGCTGATGCCCCTCCCTTGTTGAAATTTCAAATCTACTGATGCCTAGAGTCGTGGCTTGCTTCTCCAAGAGAATTTAGACTTTTATGTATGGACAAGGATTTTTTTTTCTTGACCAAGGAAATTGAAAGCAAAAACTCGAGAACATAATTTCTTTGGAACAAATTTATAATATGCTAATTATTATAAATTATTAGTTACTAAATTTTTAAATAAAACCTTTATTTCTTAAAATAATATACTCAATAATTCCCCTAAATCATATTTTTAATTAATTAATATTTTATGTAATTACTCAATTAACACTTATTTTCACCGATAAATATTTCTTAGTAAAGGATGACACTTAATTACTTATAATTGCAAGCGTGTACATTTGGATTTTTTTTTCTCCAGAGAATATAAACATTTCTACAAAGACTTAAGTTTGGAGGCCAGCCCTAATAGTGGGTATGTATTTGAGATTCAATTTAAATATACTTTTGTTAAAAAAATTATTTTATACATAACAACTATCAAATATCAATATACATGCATACATATATTATGCGTGTTTGGATTAACATTGCATTTGAAAATAACTAAAATAATATTTCTGGTGGGAACAAGTGCCTACTTGCTTGAAGAAAAATTGTGCAAAATTAGATTTATATATAATCTTAAGTTGCATGTGAGGGTGAATACTTCTTATATCAAGAGAAAAACTGTCACCACCATTTTGTACACGCTACTGCTTTTTAATTTATTCACTTTAGTTATTTAGAATTTAATTTTTTTGACCAACAATTTATTTTTTTAATTAATGTATTTGTAAAATAAAAAAGAATGTGACATGAAGGAAAAAATATGAACAATTACATATAGATCTCGTGAAATAAACTTATTTACAAACAAGTCTCACAAAATTTAAAACCTATTATTATGTCCTTCGAGACTTAAGTGTAATTTACAATTAAACTATAAAAATAATAATACCTTTATTAAACATTGTTACGTTAATTAAATAATTAATTTATAACTACTTTATTAACAGTTTATAACTATAATTTTAACTTTTTATAATTATAATTTCACATATCTAATAATTAAACAATTATGTGTTACTGACAAAGTTTAACATTAATTATTTATAACTATTTCATCAATAATTTATAACTATAACTTGAAATTTTTACAACTATAACTTCACATATTTAATAGTTAAACTAATCAGTTTAACTATTGAATATGTGAAATTATAATTATAAGAAATTGATGTTATAATTATAAATGACTAATGAAATAGTTATAAATTATTTAACTGATATAATGTATATATGTTTAATAGGGGTATTGTTGCCTTTTCATTTTAATTTTAAATTATACTCAGGTTTTAAAAGACTTAATTGTGATTTTTAAATTTTGTGAGATTTATTTATAAATAAGTTTGCTCCATGAAACTATATGTAATGTTCCCAAAAAAATATGCCTGGGATTATTTTTTTCTTCTATTTTTCTATCTTTCTCTTAATTATTTCAAAATTATTTCTCAAATATATACTTTCAAAAGAAATCTAAACCTGTATTTTTGGGTGGGAGTTAGTGTAGAACTCATGCATTTATATGAAATCTAAAATGAGTTATTTTGAGGCTGTTTAGTTCAAGTTACTGAACTTTCCGAGAGATAATTTTCGAGAAGTTTATAGTTGACTGTTTGTTTCATTTTTTAAATCGTAAGAAGTCCAACTCTTGTTTTAAATAAATTTATTATTTTTAAATGTTAAAGAAAAATACTCATTTAATTAAATTTTATATTGTAATTTTAAGGGTAAATATTAATATTAATTTGTTGGAAACATACAATAAACATCAAGGAAGTATAACTCACCCTGGCTCTACTTGATTTGGAAATTTTAGTTACGATGTAAGTGCATATAAAGTCTAAATTTTTGAAAAGTCAAAGATTTCATTTATTTTTCAAAAAGTTTAACTTCTTCTCTGCTCTTATCATCAACCAAGTGATAAAAATTTAATACACATCTCGAAAATGCGATTTCCAAATTTTACAATTGATGTCAGTATTTCAATAATAGATAAGGCATAAATAATTTTATAACCACTCGTTAAAACGTGAGACTCTTCAATACCTAGCTAATTACTCACCTAAATTTAATTTTTTGTTCTTCCAAAAAAAAAATGAGAGAAACTGTCAAATTTTAAAATTTTTTATGGAACATATATTGATATTGATGTATTTATGAGAAAAGGAGACTCTTCGTGCTGCCCACTCTAAAGTCTAAGGTCGTTTTCTTCAAATTGTTGTCATTCTTTTTTCATTTCTTTGGATGAATCTTCAAACAATTTATAATATTAATGTATGGTCTTCAACTTTTGGAATATTTATTATTCCCTTGACCTTCTGTGCATGTTTTTCTCTCCATAAGCTTATGTTGTAAAACATGAAAAAAGTCAATAAGGCTTCAGAACTGCACGAAATTAAAAACAAGAAGCAAAAAAAAAAAAAAACTATTATACTGAAATAAATCGTTCTCATGAGTCATGCCGCTCGTATATTCGGTCCAAAAATTTAATTGATTAAGTAGAAAATTTGTCTCTAAATTATTTGTCCAAGTGAATATAGGACCTAAATTTATTTTTAGTGCAATATTTTCTTTCAATTTTTTAAGTACAATATTGTTCATACTGTTAATAAATATTAACTTTGATTGATAAAAAAAATTTCTTTATCTTTTTTTATAATTTTTTAGACCATTTTCTATAATCTTGGGTTATTTTCTATATTTTTTTGGCATTTTCTGTAATTTTGAGTCTTTATTTTTAATATTTTTGTCAAATAATAATGAAAATTAACTTTTTTTAAAGATCAGATGACATTGCACAATTTTTTAAGGTCGAAGAAAACATACGGAACATCGCACAGAAAATAAGTTTAGGATTCCCAATGCTTAAAATTGTTCTTTAACCCTTAATTAATTCATATTTTCAACGGAAGGCCTGCATGATTTTAATATATATATATATATATATATATATTTTGCCCTGAGATTTTAAAATAATTAGACTATTATACTGTCAGCCAAAAAATAAAGAGAGTATTGTATCATGTGCGATGTGAGGCTGTCTTCTTCTTTCTGGTCCTAATGAATTGGCATTTGTGTCTGAGAAATTGAAGTTACGGATGAACGAAGTGGAAAAGACAATTGTGAAACTTCAGCTTTTCTGGGCTTTTCTTGTTTGTTTCCCTTAGAAAATTGTGATGGAATCAGCTCACTGAATAAAGAGAGATTGAATGGTTATCACAATTTTAGTTCAATCCTGAATTTTGTGGTGGATATGGCAAAGAATATGGTTTTGTTGATATCTCAAGAATTGTATTTTTCTAATAATGTTATTAAAATTTTTAATTTATTAAATTCGTTTTAGCTATTGATTTAATCTTTAAATTTGTAATTATTTATTTAGTCTTTATTATTTTAAAAAGAGATAATGTTATTAAAATTTGCTGCTGATATGTTAAATGGAATATTAAGTTTCTGGTTATATAAATTAATAAAAACAAGTATAATTGTTTGAATAGAAAAAAAATAGTTAAAAAACAACAAAATGCAGCGCATAAAATAATAAGAGAAAAATAAAGAAAATAAGAAAATAAAAGGAAAGAAAGAAGAATATAAAAATTAAACATAAATTATATTTTTTTTATAAAAAAATATAAGGTATTTTTGATCGAATTTCACTTTTGAATAGTTGCTTTTTCTTTAAACTAATAATATCTTTCTATATTTATTTTTATCTAACAGGGCGTTATATCTTAAAATAAATATAAAATATTTTATTTAATAGAGATACTTTTAAAAAAAATAATAATTATATCTTAAAAGATTAAAAATGTCTTATATTTTTTAACATTTAAATTTTAAAAAAATGCCTTATATTTTTTTAAGAGAGAGGGTATTTATTTTCCTTCAATCATATATATACACGTCAAATCACTGATATTTAATATTAATTCAATGAAAGGCCATTTGTACTTGAAAACTTAAAACACTATTGTAGTGATTTTTTTTAAAAAAATATCAAGGATTAGGTTGATAAAAATTAAATTAAAATAATTAAATTAATGATTTGAAACAAATTTAAAGAATTAAAAGATTTATTATCTCTTCATAAGTGGGAAATTTATCCATAAGAGATAGGCGTTGACGATTGTACCCTCAAGTTTAAACAGTAAGACGAGCGGTGAAAAACCAACTGACAGAGGGCCAAACACAAGACGCAAACGGAAACATAAATATTTATTTGGTCAATCTGTAACCATGTGATAGCATTGGCTACTCAAGGTAATAATGGACAAGCTAGACATTTGAGCGAGTTAGACTTATTCGAGGTGACCCCGACCCAAACAGGCTAGAACTTGAATGGACCTGATCTTTTGAGAAGTACAAATAATCAAGTTTGATCTAAATTTTTTCAAATTTCAAGCGGCCCAAATACCTGAATTTATATTTTTAAAATAATTTTTAATTAATTTTTTTTACTTTGAAATTAATTAATTTATTTTCTATAAAATATAAAATATATTTTTTGATACTTAAATGATTTATAGGACTCAAACATATGGTATTTTAATATAAAATAACCTAAAACTTAATTAATTAATTAATATTTATCATATTTAATATATTTTGTAAAAATAAAATATTTTTATTCAGGTATTCGGGCCAAGCCTAAACTCGATCGAGCTTGGCCCGAATTTTCTCAGGCTTATTCGGGCTAGCTGAAATAGGTTTGAACATAAAAAAATTATATTTTTTTTAAGCTCGACCCTAACTTTTTTTTCGTGCGGATTCGAGTTAACTCATTAGGCTTGGCCCGAATTATCAGCTTATGGTATCCTTTTAGTAAGTGCCTATGTACGTAGTATTGAAAACATTATTAATTAATTATTAATTTTGTCTATTAACCAATAAACTGTTAAATTAATATATTTATATTGGTAATTTAAATAGGTCTGAGTTATTAGAACTAAGTTAAAAATACTCAAACATATGAAAAAAATTCATATAATTAAGCCTAATTATAACACTTTGGGCTTTAGAATTTTATTTGAGTTAGTTTAAATATCCAAATTATTTAATATTTTATTATACTATTTTTTTCTTTTTTTAAAGCCAAGTTTAATTTTATATTAGAAAATTAAGATTTTTCAATGTCGCATACCACAACAACATACATTTTTTTAATCCTTATTAGAGTGAGACCAAACATGAAAAAGTAAAAATGAAAGTATATGAACTATAAAATAACCTCTTGTAATTATTTTTTAAATATTTTCAAAAAATATTAAAAAAATAATTATTGGAACATTCAAACTTCATTTTAACGTACGAAAATGTACAAATTGGGAGTCTAGGAGAGTGTTTGTGAATGCTAAGTGAAAGTTAATTGCATTTTATAAATAATAAAAAAAGAATTTGGTATTTACACTAAGTTCATTCAAGTTCGGGTTCGGCTTGATTTTTTTTTTTAAAATGAAGAAATTCATTTAAACTTTTAAGTTTGTTCCTAAAATTTTATAGATTTATTCAGGTGAGTTTGAATTAATGGCTCTAAGTACATCGATAGCTAGCTCAATACAATATTTTGTTACCGACCAAACTGACCATAATTTTATCATAATTTTGATCATTAATTTTTAAATTATGCCCTAATCAATTTAATAACCGGTCAGGTTTTCTCCATACATTTTATTTGGGTATTCCATATCCCCCATTTTAGTCTAAAAGAGCTTAGATGGTGCTGTCAATAAAAATATTTAATATTTCAAAAAACTATAGAACAAAAATATTTCATTATTATGAGATTTTAAGAAAATATGTGTGTGTATGAATTTTTTTGCAAATCTTACTATTTACACGTTATAATGTCAGTCAATTCTTAGATTTAATACAATACATAGAAACGCATATCTAGATATAAAAACCATCTTAAACTGTCATCCATAGATCTGAATTTGTTCTTATTTAGGCTCCCCCTAAAATTTCTCTTAAGGTATATATTTTAGAATGCAAAAATTTTAAAATAAAAAAGAGGGAGAAAATTTAATAAAAAATCTCCCATATTTATAAATATAAACAATATAGATAAAAACATATTTTTAAATATGTTCATATTGCAAATTGTTTCTTTAAATTTTAAAAATAATATAATTTACTTATTGTAGTTAATAAAAGTTAACTTTGATGATTAGTTGACAAGAAAATAATAAAAATATTAAAAATTATAAAAAAATTACAATAAAGGATTCAAAAATAACAAAAAAGATTCAAAAAATTATAGAAAATGACCAAAAATTTTAGGTCATTTTTTGTAACCTTTTGAGATTTTTTTCTATTATTTTCTGATTAACTAATGATTAAAATTAATTTTTATTAACGGCAAGGGTTAGATTTCACTGTTTTTTAAAATTAAGGAAATAATTTGAATAATAAATAAATTTAGGGTCTATAGTATTATTAGACCTAAAGTTTAAGGGATAATTTACTTATTTATTCAAAAAGAAAAGTTGAACTATAAGTCGTTGTAGTTTTTTCTCAAATTTAAATTATATCTTTGTAATTTACTTTGTTTTAATAGAATCTTCATAGTTTGATAGGTTAAAATTGTAATCATTTATTAACATTTTTAATCTTTATGGATTAAAATTTTTAATGAATCAAATTATAAGAGCTTGATTAAAATAAAATAAATCATAAAACATAAATGAAAATAAAAAAAAATATAATGCCATGTGAATTAATTTTCTCAAAAAAATTTATCTGAGATATGTATGATAGGTAGAATAAGTAATTTGGTTAAAACTTAATGGGTCAGCCCAAATAAACTTAAAAAAATTTAGTATTGGCTTAATAAAATAATAAATTTTTGAAGGAGTTTCTCCATCTCAAAATATGAGACACTTTGAATAGATTAAAGTTTCATTAAATGCATTAATTTTAATATTACCCTTTCTCTTTCTATAATTAATTTTCATTTCTTCTCTTTTTAATATATTAAATGATGGGTATTTTTGAAAGTTCATATTTTATTTTAGAAAGATAAGGTTGTTAAATCTATTTAATGAAGTTTATTGATATGTAAAATTTTATCTAAAAGTATTTTATAATTAGGACGGAGGGAGTAATTAATATTTTAACTGTTAGATCATTTTATAATAAATTATCATATGTTTAAGTGCATTACTATATATTTTTTAAAAAATAAAAATATTTATATTGTCATATTTTTATTATTTGCAATCTCTAAAATATCTTAAAATAACATTTAAAATGTATTTTAATATTGATTTTTAGATTTTAAGATTCACATAATTTTTTTTTAAAAATTGAATCTTATGCATTGTTTAACTATCCGAAAAATATATTTTATATTTTTTAAAATAAAAATAATTAATTTTAAAGTAAAAAATAATCACGGTTAATTTTTTTTAAAAAAATGCGGGTATAATGACTGCTCGAAGCCCGGATGAATTCAGGTTAGATTTACCCATTCTAACTTTTCGAGAAGTTTGGGTCCATTCAGACCATCCCGTCCGAATTATTGGTTCGAATGACATGAATTTTAACCGGATTTGTTTTCTTCCTTTTGGCGTGCTATTGTACAAATACCAGTATAGCATGAACACACTAATCTGTGAATAAAGGTGACACCATTATCTCGTGGCTACGAACGAATGCCTTGGGAGCTAGGGCGATATTTGTCTCTTTAAATTAAAGACAAACACAACAACATTGAATTGAAGAGAAAAATTCGTACAAGATCATTGGGTTCAAAAGAAATTATGAATTTAAAAAATTAAACTTAAGACGGTTCCTTATCAGGAACTTACTTGTGTAGGTGTGGTGCCATGTGCTTGGTTCTCAAAACATCACTATCAGCAACCTCAGTGCCCTAATGAGATAAGGTTTTGTCTTCCCTCTTTATAAAAGCACCAACGCAGTAATTTCCTTGCTTTCTGGCTTTCGTCTCTCTCAGTTGCCTCAATCAGTACCTCGTTTACTTAATGTGGCTTGTATTCCTTTTCTTTTGTATACCATGTTCATTATTACCGGATCATATTTCAACTTTGTTGGATTTAAGTGGAATTATCTTATTCACTTTTACATGTTTATATTCACATTTTAACCCACCTTTTGCATTTTTCATTGCCTATTTAGGAAATGTAGTGTTGCTAATAGTAACGGGTACATGTATCGATTTTTTTTTCCCCTAATTCAATACAACCAGCACAATTCTTTTATGAGTTCATCTCATGTTTAATTTAAGGATAGATGGATAAATTGACCTTTAAAATATAGATTCAAAAGTGTTTAGAACCTTAAACTCATATTTTATACAATATTTTCTTTCAACTTTTTAAAACAGTACATTTTAACTTTTGCTGTTGGTAAAATTTAATTTTAATTGTTAATTAACTAAAAAATAACAAGAAAAAGCCTTAAAAATTATAGAAAAGAATAAAAATAATTTTCTTGATTCTTTTTTGAAATTTTTTTGGACATTTTACTATAATTGTTGAAGTCAATTTTCTTAATTTTTAAGGTTTTTTCTTTATTAACCAGCAATTAAAATTAATTTTTATTAACACTAAGAGTCAAATCACACCATACATAAAATTGAAGAGGGGCATTGCACAAAAGATGAATTTTTGATCCCAAATGCCCTGGGCCTATGATTTAAACGCTAATAAGCTCATTTATTCTTAATTTAATTATTATTAGATCAAATTTGAGTATTACCATACCTAATTAGGAGTAGCACTCCATTTGGATACTCAACTTTGCCCAAGAGAAATTGAGTTCCTTTCACTCAACCTAACTACCATTAACCGGTTTTTTTTTTTTATTGTTCACAAGTGCTCTTTTATTAAAAATAATTTTATTCAAGATACAATTAAATACTAAATATGAATGATCATCTTGATGGGAAATTGAATTTTTATTTGCCATGATCCAATTCTTGTTGGTTATTATTGGTTGGTTTTAATGCATAATTTAGTACTTATACAGGCATTAAGTAAATCAAGAACATAGAGACTAAATGGTGCATTTATGAACTTTTCCTCTATGTAACACTCAAATGGCTCAGTGGAGAAGAATTTGCATAACATATAACATACAATGCACTTGGCCTATAATCCATGAACAATAAGGGGAGAAAAAAAAAAACCAACAACGACGAGAATGAGATTATATTATACAATGATCAATAATTTGAGGAATATTATATAACAAATTTAAAAACAGACTGGATTGTTAATTTAATCTCCAAACCAGGAAGTAGGCGAGCAAGCTCAAAGCTCAGCTGCAGTTATCACCTCAACATGAGACCCACCAACTCCCACTCTACCCTTTCCCTCCATTTTAAATGCTCTGTTCTTATCTCGTGAAATTTAGATAGAGAAAGCAACAAAGATACATGCAACACACTCAAACTATATATATATATATATATATGTAACCATCCTAACCCATAAACTTGTCGGCACGTTACAACAGCAACCAATATATTTATATATATATAATGGTGTTGATGAAACAAACCGTGACAAATTTGATTCGCTGCAAAACGCGTATACACAGAAACCACACATCCTCAGGGAATAAGCAATTTTTTGAATGCCAGCTCAGATCGCATATCTGATACAATAGGGCTAGCTTTAAGAAGAAAAAAGACAACATATTGCAAGAAGATGCTTGTGAGTCTCTTTATTATTTATTTATTTATAATGCTTCGCATTCCACCTGGTATCCTAGGCATGCCCCACATCGAGCTGAGAGGACTTTAATGATGCCAGACTAATCTGGATTGAGTCAGGTTATAATCCTTTCAAGTGAAAGCTCTACCACAAAAAAATACTGCATTCCCATAGTTCTAACTCAAGACCTCTAGCGATGCTTGTGATTATCTTTCTTTTAAAAAATGACCAGAGTTTAGCAGCTCACAACATTTTTACTAGTATTCTGGCCTTTTAGGTCTCCGACCACCTTTATGTTCCTCAAATAATGTTCTAATCAAAAGGTAACCAAATGATTGGCTATGATTGGGACATTCTTCAATGAGTGTGGGCTTTAATATAGAATAAGAATGTGAAAAAAGGTATTTTAGCTAATCACAAGAAATGGAGAGGAACGGACAAGAACAGGCGGAGGCAGACTACATAGATTTATAACCAACATTCTTATATTAATGCTAAATCACAATAATTGTAATTTAGCCAACATAATACCATACATTATATTGATTTATGTTTATCTTACCACCAAAACCAACCACCATAAAGAAAAACAGGAAGAAAGAATAAGAAAGCACAGCATTTGAGGGGCCTGGTCCCCTTGGATTACCTGTTTCTGGCCCACTGCCAACCTGCTATAAGTTGTAAAGTAATATTCAACGAAGAATCCGGTCGACATAGGTCTATGATCTGAAAAAGAACTCCTTTTCATTTTCTCATATTCATCTTTCCGCATGCCCTTCAGGGTCTGTAAAAGCGAAGTAGGATCACAAGAATAATTTTTACTCATTCAAGAAATTGAAGAGACACTATGAAAGGAAACAAACAATGAAGATCCACCCTGCTGTTAGTGGTAGGAGAAAATAACACAGGAATCAAAAGCTGGTGGCGAAAAACTAGGACTCATGCCCGAGAAAAGTGCTGACATGGCAACAACCACTTGACATAACACAAAACGTTATCTTGCATTGTTTCAGAACTACGGAAGCATATAAACTTGTCCCTAGACCAGAACTTTAATGGACCAGAACCTTACCTAACAACTGGATAGGTGAATAATGTTACTGTAAAGCATTCGTGATGATTGTATCTTGCAATTACAGAATCTTGGGCTTTGGGTAGTCATGGTATATAAAGTTCCATTTTTATTATTCCATTCCATGCTGAAGGAGAAAGACAGAGATGGGAAAGTAGATGAACATAAAGGACACGAAAATTACACAATCATGATGATCTTTACCAAAGTTCTTGTAGGTGTTGAGCACAATCTAACAATTGTTTATCCTATTAACCCAAAAGCTCCACAGGAAAGTATTGAAGCAAGATGTCATTACACAAGAAATGTACATATAATCCAATTTACAAAGGAAGAAAGCTTAGATATAGGTTTATAAAAGGTTTTGCTATCAAGTTTTCCATTACATGTCAGTCGGTTTTTTTCCTTTTATTTTCTTGTCGTCCCCCCCCCCCCCAAATAATTAGTCATTGAAAATATTTCAACCGTTCTATTGTTATTGAATAACCTAAAGGTAAACAATGGGAAAATTTTACAAGATTTTGTCCTGTTCTTGGTGAGTAAAGGTTTTGTCCTTGACAGGAAAAAGAATCAGAATAGAAGATTCCAGATTTTGGATACCATGTGTCTGACAAATTCGTTGTTGCTTCTGACTGAAGAAAAACCTTGCCTGAAGAAATTTCAAAAGATTTGTTGTTGACTTTTTCATGTCAGCAATAAAAAATGCAGATCAAATGTTCACAGCTTGAGCTGTCCAAATTCAGAACAAACTATGTATATCATGAATGTCAATTGTTCATGAGGTTGGCACTTATAAGTAAAATTGCGAAAATAGGTAATTATAAAACCCATGTTCACATGAAATTATAACATACGGGGAAAAAGAAGTAGCATATAACAGCTGGATCAAGCATAACATGACCTATTGAAGTGGCGGACGTCACAAAAGTTGGAAAAGAAGCAAAAATGACATTGGTATTAACAAATCAAACTACATATGACGACTAATGCATGTCAATGAATTGCCCTCAATTAACCATTCCTCTGCTCCCTCCTAATTTTCCTAGTACAACTGCTCAACAGACAACAACTGACCAAAGATCTATGAAAGACAAAATAAGAGTCAATTTGAGTGTGCAAGGGCATGAAACTCCTCTGCGTAAAACTACAATGAAACTCAGACTTCAATCTTGGCTATGTATATGATGATTTTCTGAGTGAGAAGCGATATATTTCAATGCGCACTGCAAGAAACAAGGAACCTAACCATTCGAATTTTGGGGTGAATGTTCAGATGGGAGGCCGCGATTTAGGACAAATCCATTGAAGACAAATGTACATGACATTTAGATGTTTTACAAGCTGTGTTGAAATGGCAGTGATTTGGCATGGAATATCCATGGGTTACCCACAAGAGATCTTAGTTGGTGTAATCTATACGTTCAATAACTGTCAGAAGACAATAAATGTTTGAATGCTTTTGGAAAGTTAAGGGTTAAAAGTGGAACAAATGAAAGTTAAGAGATAAAAATACAACTTCAGGCAAAGTCAAGGGATCAAACATGTAATTAACGTTTTTCCCTCAAAAAATGGGAAGGGGCTAACAGTGTCAATTGTCAAACAAGGCAATTTGACCAATAGAGTGTCAAGCATCGTGCAGAAGTAGCCTTTTGTAAAGAGTTTCTAATCATCTCCTTCAAAGTAGCCGTACAAGCAATAATATTTAGAACCATAATGAATTGGTAATGTTTGTGAAAAATGCTAGTATGCTCAAGATTAAAAATAGACCAAAGCATTTGACAAAGACCTCAAAAGGCAGGGTCAAGGTTGATTCCAACAATAAAATGGGGTTATCCATTGTCTAGTGTAAAATGACAGCCAACTAGAAATATAGATTCTAGAGCTATAATAAATGAAAAGGCCATTATATTTCAATTAGATGGTCATAAGAAGACCAAAAGGGAGATTATTCTACCAATAATAGACACAAAAGGGATTAAAGCAAATAAACTGACCAATGTTCATAAATCTCAGAATTTCAACAATATGAACAGTGGCCTAGGGTGATCACGATCGCTTTCCATCTGTATCCCTCTTTCTTTACCTTCATTGTTATTTATGACCAGAACACCATTAGCTGAAACAGCATTCTACACTAGTCCACTACAGTATCGTCTTCATTCTCACTCCGCCTATTCTCATTTATCTACTAAAAATATAAAGATAGAACACTTATAGGACATTATCCATGCAAAAGAAACTACACAAAATGAACATCAAGAGATGCTGACAATACAACCATTTACAAAGTGACAGCATGTGACAGACAAACATTCATTTGACAAAAGAACAACCAAAAAGTTTGCAGAGCAATAGGTTCAAGCCTGTGGTGATTTCAGAGAGCTGGTTCTTTCACTTCTCAATAATAACTGTCCACAAAATTAAAATTATGTTCCTGAAGCCTCCTGCACTATCCAAATTAAGCGGAATAAAGGTAGAAGTGGGTCAACTTCAGCTATATATAACAATGCCCAGCACTTCAGAAACAGTGTGTATACCACAAAGGCAATGTAATAAGAAGTGGCTTGCTGCTACAAAACTACTTCATCAATGACGAGGAGTTAACTCAGAAATGGTCAGCATTCTTATATAACAATCTTTCGTTACCAAACTTGTGAAAAAAGATAAGCAAAGCATTCTCCGAAGTCTTTTAAGGAACATATACTATATGCAATTTTTTTGGTGCTGAAGAAGAGTTATGAGTTCATAAATTAATACCTTTAGATCAAAATCCCCATTGTCAGCTAATGCTTCATCACATTGCATCTTTTTTAAACTTTTTCACAAGGTTGGCACCTGATTGCCCAGCATTAGTTAAGAAATATCCAGCCGGGGGGGGGGTAAAATAATAAACAAATACAAGGTTATGATCAGAAATTACATTTGTTAATCCTAAACTTTAGAAAAATAACTGGCCTTAAGGCTTGGACCAATCAGTCATACAAGATTCTTTTGATGATACCATTCTCCATACTATTTGATACACTAGAACTTCACTACACGCCAATTTTTAATTGAATTGAAAATGATTGTGTCATCCAATTTTTACTTTGATAGAATCCTTTCTCAAGAGAAGGTTGAGACTTTTGATAGGATCCAAGATAGGTAGAAGAAATAAGGAAGATAAATCTCTATTAACATATAAAATCATAATTTAACTTCATAATATTAATAAGACAACATCAAAATGATAGAAGAAAATACAAGGAATAAATCTATCAAGGTAATATAGAACAAGAATCTCGTTCTATATTTCTCTCAATAGCTACACTTAGGAGAATTTTCAAAGGGCCAAAAGTCTCAAACGTTTGTTCCATTCATAAGATGCCTGCCTTTGAGTTGCTAAGCATAATAATGAATAAAATCTAAATAACTAGATAGTTAAATAAAAACTAAATAAAATTTCCTAGAATCTATGTCTAGATAAAATACTGAATAAAATCTAAATAAAATTTAAAGAATTAAATATTGAATAAAATCTAAATAACTAGATATCTAGTTAAATATCTATATATCTAAATAAAATCTAAAAAATTTTATTAAATAGAAAATATCTAAATAAATTAAAAATAATATTTATTCCTAATATTTCTTCTCTCAATTCACCCATTATCTTAATATTCTATCAAAACTCCGGTTAAATAGCAATTTTATATATTTTTATCCTTTTAATTTAGGCTTTTAAATATTTATTTGAGGCTAATTAAGTTTAATTAGATATTATTTGATTTTATTAGCCAATCTTCAATTTTTGGATTTTAACTAAGTAAATCTTTGATTTTAAAATATAAATGATATCTTTGATATTTTTGCACAATTACTATTTTATTTTATTTATTTGTACAGATTTTCTAGATTCAATTTAGAAGATATTGATAAAGATTATTTTGGATAAGAAGAATATGGGTAGGATTGAAGATTGAGTCAAGAATAAATCTTTAAAATTTTGTTTAAATTTATTTTGGAATTTTTAGTGTAGTTTTCAATTAGGGTTATATAGGGTAGTTTTATCATTTTATTATTAGTTTTGCTTTAGCCGCACATGCACAGGAGATGCATCACTTTGATATATAAAAGAAGGAACATATGACGCAGGAGGGGGACTTCCTTGGTAGTAGAAATCGTTGTTCGTCTTTTCTTCTTCCAATTTATTGGTGATGGCTTCTCAATTTCTTGTGCAGTGCTGTCTGATTTTAGTTCTATGAAGAATTAATTTTTTGGTGTGATTAGTCACAAACTATGATCCTAAATTTTAATCAGAGTTTCTGATATTTAAAGAAGATTTTATTCTAGCTTTATTTCTATTTACTCTTCGTCTCTCTACTTTAAAATTTTGTGCTTTAATTGCTATTGCTGATTAAAGTAGCTTTATTGCATGATTTTTGGGTTATAAATTTTATTGAGGTTTTGTTTGCTATAATTGATTGATATAGTAATATAAGAGTAATTTGGCCTAGCTCGAGTGATTACTCACGCTTTATTTCTAATGTGGCTAATATAAAACAGTTGTTAGATTGTAGGTTAAGGTAGATTTCAATTAATCTATACCTTAATTTCTTGTTTAATTCTTGAATGATAATTTGAAAAATATATAATAAGATCAGAATAATAAAATTAAAGAAAATTAATTTATTTTGTGGACGAGGAAGATTAAGTTTAGGTGATTAAATTGTGATTGATTGCGTTGCTTGTTCTTGATAATTTTCTTAGTTGAATTTCCTTTATTTAATTTTAATTTAGTTTTTTAAATTAATTTCATCATAAAAAAATTCCCCTATTATTTACCTTTTCATAATGATAATTCAAATAGTTACTCTATTAACTCTTAGAGAGATGACCTAGGTTGCACTTTACTGCAAAATCTAGCTTTTATTAATTTTGATGCTATTCGATAGTAGTGTCAACTCCTCTTTGAAAAATTCACCTTGTCCTCAAGGCGAGATATAGCCAATAACTTTCTTGGATGTCTAGAGGTTTAGATGGGAGTAATAGGTAAATAGTAGTATCTCCAATTTGGGCTCCAATAGTAGAGTTGGGCTAAACAAGAGACCTACTGTTCACCAAGTTCATAACCTTGCACTCAAAGGTCTCTTGAAGTTCATTGTTGCTGTAGTAGCTTTTCCTAAACATGCAGCAAAGGAGGGTTGGGCACTTTTTAGCACTATCTTGACTTTAGTGTTGTCTTTCAAAGGAGAGATGAGTTCTTTGCCATGTTCAAGCTCTGAAACAGAAACATGCAAAGTCGACAAAAGTTTGGAGTTTGTTGGGGTCCTTGAGAGATGAAAGAGAGAAGGCCACATCTCCTTAGCCTCATGAACAAATGTATTTCCAGTCAATAGTGTTTCATTTTGACTAGGTTGTTGCACTCCTTTAGGACCATGAAAGTATTGAGGCTAAACTCAAGTGCTTGTACACACTTTTAGGTTGAAGAGTTTTGCGTTTCTGAATTTTCATATCTCCCTTAACTCCTAAATGAATTTGGCTGGCTTTGATTCATTTGCTATTTGGCACAATTGGTGGGACCTTGATTGTAGAATTAAAGACATCAAGGTGAGCTATGATGTAAAGGAATAGGCGCCTTTTATAAGGTGAAGCTGTAGAAGTAGTGTAGAGATGGTAGGAACCTATTGAGGATTGAACGGCTCTAATGCCAAATAATAGGATCCAAGATAGATAGAGAAAAATAATGAAGATAAGTCTCTATTAACATATGAAATCAGAATTTAACTTCATAATATTAATAAGAGAACATTGAACTGGTAGAAGAAAATAGAAGTATAAATCTATCAAGATGGTATAGAACAAGAATTGTTCTATACTTCTCTCAATAGCTGTGCTTAAAGAATCTCCAAAGGGCCAAAAGTCTCAAAAGTTTGTTTTATTTATGATATGCCTTCTTTTGAGTTGCTAAGCATATTTATAATACTAAATATAATTTAAAATAATGAATAAAATCTAGATAACTAGATAATTAAATAAAAAATGAATAAAATCTCCTCAAATCTGTATCTAAATAAAATACTAAATAAAATCTAAATAAAATTGAAAGAACTAAATATCTGAATAAAATCTAAATAACTAGATATCTGGATAAATATCTAGATGGAAAACATCTAAAATAAATTAAAAATTAGATCTATTCCTAATATTTCTCTTCCCAATTCACCCATTATCTTGGCACTCTATCACTTTTTCTAAGACCTACAGCAGATGTACTAAGAAGACACAGACTGCTGGTCAAGGAAATTATACACAGGTTTATACCCCAAGATGAAGAAAAGAGGGAGACAGTTACAGGCATAGGAAGATTTGGGTATGAGCAGTATTTGGAGTAGTTAGATACAACTTTTTGGTTTAGAATCCTCAAACCTGAGCAGGGAAGTCAGATCTAGAATTTTGAAGAAAGTTTAGTTGGAGGGGAGTCCTGGCCTCACAAATGCCAGTGTCACTGCCTTCTGTGTTTGTTATGTTTCAGTTGTAGTTTGTGCTGCTTAGCCATTTGGAACTACAGAAGACATTGAAGAGTCATGGATAGGATTGGCGTATAAAGATGGTTTTGTTTAAAAAATCTCAAAATGTTGAATTCTATCCAACAATTAGTAAAATGACTTCTTTTGCCAACGCGGCATAGTTTTGTTTCTTTTTGGGAGTACTTTGGCTTTTCTTTTGCAAGTTTATTGAGTGCGCCTTCCTAGAAATGAAGCTAATTCTCAAAGTTGCTTCCATTTGGAATAACTTTGCGAGTCGACAGCAATTTCCAGCAATCAAACAAAACAAATTTTAACCAATACAGGTCATTTGAAGAAAAGAAACCCTTGAAAAGAATTGAACTATCTGCCCCAGTACTAAAATTTGAATGCGACGTACCCTTTCTAATGTGGTACTAAAGATTATTTACCTCACAATGTCTAGTCTGTCAAGATGTAAAGCAACTGTAGTCAGCATCTCTGGCCATTTCCAGAGCATCTTCCAACCATCCCTGAGATTCCAAAAATCAAGCCATAATAGCCAGCACAACAACTACAATAACAGAAAAGAAGTCCAAATTTCTGTACAAAGTAACATTCCTTGCAGAAAGCTAAAATGTTACAAAGCAAGTGGTTAATTTCTATTTATAAAATAGAGGTGCTACAATACAAACAAGGGAATATGAGCTCAATGAATGATGCACTCATTTGAACTCCTCCCTCCTATATCCAGTGTCTTTCTATGTAGATTGGCCATAACTTCAAATCAAGGTCATCCATTAGATTGGTATAATATCTAGTTTCAGGGATGCAACCAGAGATTAGAGGAAAGCAGAGAGTAGTGAAATAGTCAAAAATTTTAGAAATGATTACAGAGACCAATGAACCCACTTTAGAATAGTTAACTATTTCTATTTAGCTTAAATGAGTTATTAGTCAAGCAGAATTTCACATGGAAGAAGTTGGGGTCATGCTTGTCATGGTTTCTTATTCTAAATTTTATTAATTATTTATTTTTTATAAGTTTGTAAATAGTTTTATGCAAATTACTCAAACTTCAGCCTTTACAGCTTCCTACTTTAGTTTGATATGATTTCAGATTTGTGGGTGTCTATCTTACAAGATTTATATCTCCCATTTCGGGAGCAGCACTGAAGAGGAGAGAATAAATGAGCAAATAATTTATTTCTCTCCTCAAGGTAAAAGTATCGTAATAATAATCTATGAGGATGATAAAACAATGACCGGTGATTTTGAAGAAGAAATAAAGCTGATGAAAAGTTCTCTCAAAGGGAGTTTGAAATCAAGATGCTTGGTGAGCTAAGGTATTTCTTCATCATGAAAGTAGTTTCTTAAAAGAAAATCCAAACTTGATCTACTGGATGGGACCACTATGCTTTGGATGTAAGCCAACTAAAACTCTTATGGAGACTAACTATAAGCTAAGTTAGTTTAGAAAGCTCATCTATCTTTCCCACATTTGACTAGAAATCAAGTTTCCAGTTAGCGTGGCAAGTCTGTACATGAATAACCAATTGAGGAGCATATGAAAGTGGTTTACTATACCTTGAGATGTTAAATGATGACTTCAAACAAGGGTCGATATTTATTTTTATGAAAGTGGTTTACTATACCTTGAGATATTAAAAGATGACTTCAAACAAGTGTGGGTATTTATTTTTTTGAAGGGTCCTATTAGAGCCGTTCACGTGCATGTTGATGCAGATATGCCTGATTCTATTACAAACAGAAAATCAGCCTTGGGTTATTGTACCTTTCGTGAGGTAATCTAGCAACATGGAAAATCAAGTAGCATTGGAAGAAGCAATCCAGGGGTTGAATAGAAGGCTTATCTAAAGGCATTTGTGAAGGATTGTGGCAAAAGAGGCTTCCAGTTGAATTGAGAATACCAGTTGAAATCCCTATGCATTATAAGATAACATGGCCACTATCAGTATAATTAAGAATCTTGTACATTGTTATAAAGCAAAGTATGGGGAGCTTGACAGACAATCTATGAAGGAGATAATAGACTCTGGGACATTTGAGGAATCTGTTCCAATTTCTAGTGGCTGATTTGCTGACTAAAGTTGTTCCCAGAGTGAAGTTTAAAAATCTAGGTGACCAGGGGTGAATGATAAGGATATGAGCATGTTGTAACATTAGGCATAAGATAAGAGTTGTCAAACATGAGTACCTCTTGTACCTAACCACCAATACAGTAGTAGAGCTTCCAATTCTGAGAAGAGCTATCGTAAATAAAACAGTAACCAACTCATATTCCAGGTCTGACTGGCTCATTTATTTCATGTAGTAGTTTAAAAGAATCATCAACGCCTTGATCAGCAATAGGTCTTCCACAATCAAGATATGTTGATAGAACATCATACTGCCAACAAATATGCAGTTAATTGTGAAAAGTCTAGATCATGTTATTAAAAGTAGCAGGTAGGTTAAGGCAATAACTTTCCATATATACAAGATTGGAACAGTAGAGTCCAGGCGAAGCATTTTACATTGTATTTTGGAATGTAAAATGATGACTCACTACCAATTGCCATTGCATCACCACTTTGCCCAATGGACATTCTGGAGAACTAAAAGCAGTCAACACTTACAAAATATTAGAAATCTACAAAAACAAGAAAGATGTCAGTTGCAGTCATACCAGAACATACTTTGACATTAACATCGATTCTCTGCATTGACATGCTTTCATTCCAGTTAGAAAAGAAAATTAACTCATTTGAGCACGCTGCCAACAAGGTCCGTCTGTAGACATGTTCAGCAAGATATAAAGGGAAAAATATTCTTCCTTCCCTGAAAAATGCCATCTCTTTTAAAAACATCATCCACAGTTTTCCAGGGGTAAATATTTTTAAAGAATGCTGAAAACAACAATTTTGAAATGGAAGTAAGAATTGCCACAAAACATCATCTAATTTCTCTAATGCCATATTCCCTTATTCTTGATGGAGGAGAAAATGTTCAATAAGTACATTGCTTTCTCCATACAGCTTAACAACTGATCAAACAAGAACTTATAGGAAACCGATGCAGGTGGTGCAAGACAGTTTACAAGAACCCACTCATGATTTTAAACCTGAATACAATCATCAAGGGCCCTGCAAGACTAATTGTATTATTAGAAATTATGCATCTGACCATATCTTAATCCTCTCACAGGGTGCCTCTCCAACCTTTCTGGAAATCTTTTCCTTGATGGGATTCATCAAATTTTCAAGTTCAAGCAGAAACTACAGCCATGTTTGCAGGCTGCTTACAACTTCAAACAAATGTTTGCTGGCTCCTTGCAACTTACATAAGTTTGATCGGTTTATCTGTATAGAAATTTTTACAAATAAATTCCTTCCTTCTGTTCCTATCCTTCAAACTCTACAACTAAAGCCAACTAGACAGAAATATATCTAAGGGAACAAGATAGTCCACACAAATTTGCTACAGGTCTCTAGCAGCGTGAGTTACATGAAAAGAAAAATTAAAGCAATATGGTATATTTTTCTCAGAAAATAAAATGGAAGAAATGATCTCTGATTCCTACACCGCTATTCAAGAGTCAATACTGAATATTGCAACGTATGGAACATGGGAAGATTACTATGTAGTCAATTGCTATATTTGAACTTCGGGAAGAATCTAACGTGATGAAGCACAGTTGACAGTGATTGGTACGTAAAGGCTGACAAGAACCCGGTGCAGATATCACAAAGAATATCAGATAAAGCAATTGGAAATGGAGAAGAGTAATATCAATAACAAAGATACATTTGATATAGCTTTAAACACCTCTTACAGCTATAGTGTGACTTTAAATGAAATGAAAGTGCCATAGTTCAGTTGGATGTAGATCCACTGATAGTAATCTCAGACCTTAATGTGAATTTTCTCTGATGATCAGGTATTGATAGTTATCAGGTAAATTTGAATCTACTTTAATTAGAGCGAAAATGAACAACTGAAGTAAGAATAATGGTTTGAAAATACTTACCTTATTTTCAAGAGGATACAGAATTACCATAAACCAAAAGAGAGAGCAATGATCAGCTCAATTTCACATCTCATCACCCCACCAAAAATTAAAAACATAAAAAAAAAAAACCAGACAGTAACTACCTAAAATATAAATAAAACTCATAACTAACATCTGTTTAAGCCAGCCAACGAAAAAAATTGAGAAGATCGTCGAGGAAGTTTTGGATTGTCCTCCAAAACTTGCAAGCAACACACACGGCAAAAAAAAAGTGGAGAGAAATAAAGGAATTGATCACAAAGAAGAGCTGAGTTACCTTTTCAGAGATTGGAGAGAACGGGTAGAGACCTATTTGACTGAACTTGAATAGCTGTTTGTGTGATTAGATGAAGAAACTAGATACTTCCAGTAATTAAGATTGTTGCTCAGCATTCATTTGAAGGGCCGTTTGTACGAGCAAAGGACAATTTCTAGTAAGAGGCCAAACAGAGTAAACTCATTATTCTATATATCTCTCTCTTGAATCTTGTCGTAAAGTTGGGAAGAACTTACTCAAGCGGAAAAATTAAGAAAATATGACAAATTGGTCCCCGACAAGAAATTTATTGACACTAGAAAAGTGTCATAGTCATAGTCATAGTCATGAGAAATTTTTCGATAAACCGGTATATTACGTCATTTATAATTCATTTAATCATTAATTTAATGAAATAAAATTTTACATATCATCATTGTAAATAAATTTATTTTTATCAATAGCATGCCTATTTAATTTCTACATTTTTTTTATATTATTATGAATATTAAAATTAATTTATATTTAAATATTATTTGAATATCATATTTTTATCAAATATGTTATGGATGATGTGGTGCACATGATATATTTAATAATTTATCCTTAATTATTGGTTAACATGGGTAGACTACAATAAAATGCCAAGCAATAAAATTATCCAAAAAAATTTATTAAATAATAAGTTATAAATATTAATTTAAAAAATTGTAAACATAAATTCTAATTATATATTAAAACTTATACTTAAAATTTAAATATTTTATTTATAGTTAAAATTCTTGAAATTGCAATTATTTAAATTGATGTTTATAATTTATTTTCAAAAAAAATTATAAAAGACATAATCGTCATTAATTTCTCTCCTTCAAAAAAATTATAAAAATTATAAAATTATAAAATTATAATTTCTCTCATTAATTATAAAAATTAATACTCAATTTATAAAAGACTTGACTGTTATTCTCTTTTTTAAAATTCAAGTACGAACCCTATCTTTTCCTTTCCTGTCCTGTTTTTTCCCATGTTTTTTAAATATAGTAAAAGGATTTGAAACTTGTAAATTTAAGAGTTGTGAACAAAAGTCTTCTAAAATCATAATCTAATCCTTGAAGCAGGAGAATCTTGAGAACTATTGAATAATCCTTCATCCACACTCATTACAATACATAATAAGTATTTACAGTTTGCATCACTTACTATAATAACTTCATTATCCTGAACATATACAAATTGTCATATTTTTTGGGCCAAATGAACATATATGAATTGACAACAACTAATTTAGAGCACTTGGCATAGCCAGCACTAGACGAATGGTACTGAACATAATGCATAAAATACAAATAATATAACAACAAAGTCTAAAAATTACATTGACTCTTCAAGAATGGGGTTGTCACGCCTTTTCCTATAATGAAACTAGTAAAGGACGGTTGTTACTATCAATCGAAACTCTAGCATCACCCCCCTTAGAGATTAGCCTTCGTCCTCGAGGCGGAAGGAAGGAAATTGAGATGCAATCAAGTCATAAGATTCCCTATTGGATTCTTCAAGAGGGCGATTCTTCCATAGATGAATAATTCAATCACTAATTTCCCACTGGCTTCTAAAACACTCCCATCTTGCACCCGTTTAGGTTCAACTTGAAATTCCCATTCATTATTAATAGGAAGTGGAAGAAGGGGAGGCTGTAAGTCATACTTTTAACTCGTAGAAATTTTAAATAGGATTAATTGAGATAATTGAAAGGAAAATGGTAAATTGAAGGTTAACTCAGGTAAATTTTAGTGAATGGATGGCTAATGGGCCTACCAAATCCTAATTATGGCTTATAAATAGACATTAGGTGATATTGTGTCATATTCAGCCCAAATGGATGGAATTAATTTTGGGCTTTGCTCACTGTATGTAGTAGACGACGGATTGAGCATTTCAAAAGTTTAAAAACATAACATAATAGTGAGAAATAGAAGTTTAAAAAATATTAAATATGTTAGAACATAATGTACCCCTCAAATAATTGGCTTCCAAGCCCAAAATGTTGCATGAATGATTAATTCACGTTCATAACATTAATATCATCCCAATTAGGTTTTCTTCTTCCTATTTCAATACTTTAACCTCCCTAATTTCACTTTGATTTATAAATACTCATACCCATTATATTTATTAACTTCCTTTAATCTCTACTAACCTCATTAACTTCTTAGGGTCATTAATATCACCCAACGACCTTCAAAGCCTACAATTAATACTCAATTTTTAGATATAAATGCTCAACAACCATCATTAATGTGTAAAACTTTTATTGATTAGTTTAAACAACTCAAATAACTCTTCAAGCTCAACAACCCTTTTGTTATCAAAAAGGTTTAATCATGGAGCCTCTTCAAGCTCAAATAAGCTCCGAATATCTAGAATCTACATAATTAAATGCTAATAATCAATTATTACCTCTAACATAAATACTATCTAGCCTAATTAAGATACCCATAACCTTTAACTTTTATCGTTTACTAAACCAACACTCTAACAATGTTCGATTAACTTCATTTAGCTTCCATGATGTAACATCTCAAAAAATTAACCTAGATTAAGTAAAGTTAAATGAGGTTAATTAAGTAAATTAATGTGATATGTGGCTATAGAGAGTTAATGAATGTTTTAGGTTATAGTTTTAGCTCTAGGATTGAATCTAGAGTGGAGTTGAGACAACCAGACCTTAAAAAGTAAAAAAAAGGAGAAGCGTCTTTGTACCACATGTTGCAGCGCAAGCCAGAAAAATGAGAAGTATGTCTCTTTGTACCACATGCCATGGTGTATATGGCATGCGCTATGGCTCACGGTTAGAAACTTGACTTAAGAGGTTGTGAATTTAGGTGAAAAATAGAGGAAAAAAATAAAGAAAGAATGAGAAGCTAGGGATCTTCTTTGGTAGGGCTTATAAATTAGAAGGTTTGGGAGTATTTCTAATCCATCAAACATCAAAAGTAAGACTCCTAAACTCCTTTACTCTTTTCGCCTTCCATTTTCTCTAGTTAAAGAGCTAGCGTTTATGTTGGGATGATGATTTTCAATTCATAATGACTATGGTCTAAACCCCTTAACTTAAATAGAGTTAATAAAACTTGTTTAGGTTAATTAAATCAAACATTGAGGGCTTTTAGAATACTTGGTTGGAGGAAGTTATTAATATCAAAAAATGGCATTTATTAAGGTTGTTGGAGTTGAATTGTCATAAGGGGGTTTGAGAGTTTGATGATGCTAATGTGAGCTAAAGGGAACCAATAAACCTTATGGATCATGTTTTATATGAAGAATTAGAATTTTAATAATTGTAGAAGTGTTGAGTAAATAGTAAGAGTTATCCTAATAGGGATATTAATGACAATTGGTTTGATTAATTGTAGATTAATCATCATTTGACACTATTTGAGCTTGAGAAGAGCTTTGAAAGAAATTGTTTTGAGGGGTAAACTTTTAACCTCTCAAAAGTTTGAGGTAACCAAGAAAAATTTAGTCTGTACATTTGCTTGATTGATTGATTATATGTGAAAAGAATTATTTGAAAAACCATGATATACTTGTAAACCTTTATTTAATGCAAGTTGTGGTAATGTGATTAAATTTATATGATGTGTTGAAATTGATGAAAATGACATTTATAAATATGCATGTCTATATGATTAATGTTGTTGTGGGTAAGCTTATAAGTGTATAAATGTGCATATGAAAAAGGGGGTTTGTGGAATTGAAACACTGGCTAAGTCTGATAGCGATTAGGAGAGGAGACAAATATAATGGCTTGAATTACAGGTTGTGTTATGTGTTTAATAATCTACATGCATTTAATATGTCAATTATGGGTGTGCTCTGTGTTAAACGTGAGTCCATTACATGATCATTTAAGGTGAGAGTTCACCTATAAGGAGAGTAGTGGATGTTGGAAATCCATTTGCTATGGCTATATTTGGAACTCAATGGTTTTCCTTTAATTATTTGTCTTACTTGTTCTTTAAGGGACTTTTCCATTTGTTCATTGAGAGACTCTATAATGCCCTTACGACATTACGGCACAACACACAATTATACTTGGGTTTTAAATTGAAAATCATAAAGAACTAGTATCCCACATAAAACCTTTTGGAAAACCATTATACATTGTTTAAGATTTTCATAATTGCCCAGCAGAAGCATATAGATTACATATATAAAGCATGAGGAGAAAACAAAAGCAAAATTTTATTAAAAAAAAAAGAAAACATAAGCAAAATGAGGATTTTAGACTAAATTGAGCCATATGCCATGGCATGTGATACATGTGCCGTAGCATGTAGTGTAGAGCCAGCCCTTCTTGTTTTGTGACATGTGTCGTGGCATGTGCACGATATACCATAGCTTACGTATTAGATTTTGCTATCAAATAACTTCTAACATGAACTCTAACGTGCACTGTTTGTGCATACGGTATCCGATTGGGGTGATTCAAGTGCCTACATAAAGCTCATTTTAAAATTTAACTAATGACATTGATTTCATAAAAATCTAATACCTTATGTGAAAATTAGACACTCGAATATAAAATGATCATTTTAAGTCATTTTTACTCACTCATGCACCTCAATCTCAACCACATTCATTAGCCACTTGTAAGGCCTTGACCACATCCAATGTAACATTTGACACTTGATAAAACATTCATATCATTAATATCATGCATACCTACATGTTTGGCTACTAAACTGCCCTTAAACACATACATCAGGGGCATTTGCATATTTTCACACATTTGCACACACTTAGTCAAACTCCATACCCTTTCACATTAAATATAATATATGTACACACATATGCAATTGACACCATAACTCATCCCTTGACAACAAAAATCACACACCACACAAATACATATATCGGGCTAAGTTTCATACAATTATATAAGTGCATTTTGACATTTCATGTTTATGCAATCCTATGACAACTTATGTACACACAAAAATTATAACCTAAGTTTATAACACCCATTGCTAGGAAATAAGTAGTGTCACTACTCCTAGCCTGAATCTTTCCCTCTAAAACTCCTGGCATTAGGTTTTGTAAAAAAAATGGTAACTACAGGTGAAATAAACATCTTTGTAACCAAAATAATTCATCAAATGTCTACTAGTAGGATTAACTCTAAATAAGTAATCAAAACCATTTATTTTGTTTTTGAAATCAATAAACTCATATCCATGCATACATAAATACTTATAATGATTTCCATAAAACCATTATCACACTTGCATACTCATCTATTCGCCGAACCTCCGAGCTCCTCGATTGAACCCATAGGCTTTATTAGACTAATCACATAAACATTGATCCAAGAATACCTTTAGTGGTAGAAATATTTAACCAAAGGTATTCTATGCCACTTTCAAACTATAGATTCCCCCCTTTCACACACATGATAGGGGTATCGTTGACTCCTAACCGCATCCTTATGAGCATTAAGGAGTTGTCAATTGCCTGGATGTCCTATAATAATAGTCTCAAATATATTGCTACATCAGATATTTCATGGTGCTAGCTCGACCATATAAATTTTATTTCCACACATCTTCACACATTCAGGGTGAATTCTCACCCTCTAACATGATTATGCCACTTTTACACGTATATAATCACATTTACACATATTTGTATAGTAACTTATAGAAAACCTTTCAAAAATTATTTTAATTTATAATCAAACTCTTTTGATGCTAAAAACTTGTTAAAACATACAATTCCAAATGTAATGATAATTTCCATCACAAATCACGCTAGCATTTACTTATAAACAGTTAAATTAACTAATAGACATAATTAATTATCTGATTACATCAATCCTTTTACTTTAGAAAGGTTACTCATGGTGATAATCAAATTCTTAGCTCTCTTCTTGCTAAACAACGTACCAATTATGCCAATCTACACAAATTAGCACTACAAGTTAATTATTAAACTGACTAAAAGTATTAATTATCACCATGAAGCATCTGAACACTTTATTTACCCATCTTAAGTTCTTGTCACTCAACTAAGTCCTCTTATCATTTTTCTTAGTCCTAATACACTTCTTATCAAACCCTCACCCTTTTAAACCTATTAAATTAGGCTAAATCAAGCTTATAACTTCAAAGCTTAGTCATTGACCTTCAAACTAGTCGCAAAACCTTAATTTAATTTTGAAGAGTCTTTTTATTACAAAAAGATAAGAAAAAAATTCCTTAAACTCCTTGATTTAATTTCTCTATAACCCAAACTAAGAGAAATTAGTGTATAATAGGAGTTTAGGTAGTACGAAACTTATCCACTGAGTGACAGGTCAAAAATATCCTCTAAACTTCTAAAGATCCTTGCTTAGTAAAAGATCACTCCTCCTCCTCTTCCCTTGTATATTCTCTCTCTCTCTCTCTCTCTCTCTCTCTCTCTCTCTTCCTTCTAATTTTTGAACTAAGCCACATCCTTATTAATTAGATTTTTGTGTCATGTGCCACAGTGCATGCCACATATTTTGCTGTATATGGTATAGTGAAGAAAATCTCATTGTGCTCGTACACTTTGCTGTAGACAGCCATTCTTCTACCCAATCCTATCCATTTAACAATTTAAGAAGTCAAAACCTCAATTTTTCATCCAAAATCTTGATTATCTAATTAATCTACTAAATTATTAATTTACCTATTAATTAGTAATTATTTTTTCATATTAAAATTTTAGGATGTTACAGACTCAAACCTAACTGGTCTTTATTAATTTATAAGAAGGCTAGCTTAGTGGTACTATGCCCCATGGTTGTTAGTATTAGGAAAACTGTGCCTCATAAGTGAGTGTAGTAGCCTTGATTGGCATCTCCTCATAAGTGAAAGACTTGGGTAGTTTGAGAACAAAGAAGAATCCCACTGAATAGACATCAATTTCATGTCTGAGGTATCAAAGGATATAAGGATGTCATGGATCATGTATATCATATTTAATTATATTGTTGTTATTTTTGTGGCTTTGTATTTCTTATTGAGGGCACATGGTTGTTAGTTTTGTATCCCTCTCAAATTGTTGTCATCAAGTTAGATGGTTGTTTGTATTATGATTATGATGGATGTGATGATTATGATGAGGTAAATATGTTAATTGATTATGCCACTTATATCACTATAATTGATTGACATGCATTTGTATAGGCTAAATTAACCTTGGTTGTTGAGTGATTATGCTCATTCCTCTCTTTTCAATATTATAGGAGCTAGCTCATTGGATTAGGATTAGGGAAAATGACCTAAGGCATTTTTCAACTTTTTAATGAAAAATAATATGTGAGTAAAATCAGTGCCACTAGTTAGGGCTTGGAGAAATTTTTTTATAGACACCTTTTAACATCCTGGGAAATGAAACCTTAGTGGGATATGAGAATTTGATAATTAGAGTGTTCATTGGGGGTTTGAGTGTCCTTTAGGATGGGTAATGATCATAAGTTTGGAGCTAGATAAAAGGTAGAGAGCCTGGAGCAGAGGAGCTTCACAATGTTACTTACTTAGGTGAGTGGGAGTACTCGCAAGGATGAGAGGTGTTGTTCTTGCTAGGGTAAGCGATGCATTTCGAAAAAATTATAAATATGTAATTTAATTGAAAACAGAAGTCAGAAACTTGTTCTAAACTTTTTGAAGGTATGGTTTTCTACAAAGCTCTGCTAGGGTTTGTTGTCTGTGACCTAAGGAGCCTTGAAAAGCTAGAATCGTCTAAGGTAAATCCCCTAGACCTAATCTAAACTCTTTTACCTCTCTATTCTTTAGATATGATGACTGAGATCTTGCCTTAGCATTTAATCTGAGATTTGAATTCTTAGAGTTTATCAATTTGGGTCTCAAAAGAAATTCTGACTAGTTCAATTATTTATATAAAACCTATCTGTATTGTTCTTTTAACCTAATTGCAAATGCTTTGTCACTAACATGTATCCCATGCTTTCATAAACACATTTTCTCTAATTTTTATTTATGAAATAATTTTTATAGCATGTTAAGAGTTGAAAAATTTAGGATCCCATTTATAAAAATTTTTATTACTTGGTAATCTATTTGGATTGATTCCATGATTACCTCGATTTAGAGTTAATTGTAGATTAATAATGACAAAATTACACATGAAGCTAGAGATGCTAATTTAGTGCTTACATTATTCCTAATATGTACATTTAAGGCTAGGGTTCATCCAAACCTTAAAGCCCAACTTCAAAACTCCATAAATTCACTAACCATAAATATAAAAACTTAAATTAACTCCCAAGGGATCTATCTAAGCTAATGGGTTTGTCTAAAATGCACTTATCATAGAAATCAACATCCTAATAACCCAAACTCTAGCCAAAAAGGCATAAAAGAGGTAAATGAGATGTAAAGGAAGCTTACCTAACTTGAATCAAGCTCACAATGCTTCCAAAGTGGTGTAGAACATAGCCCTAGTAGAGAAATTCTTCTCTTCCATCACCTTCTCGTTTCTTCTTCTTTTCTCTTTTGTCACTATTAGCTCACAACATATTTAATAAATCTTTCACCATCCACTATAATGCAAAAGGATTAGTCATGGCAAATGGTTTAATTTAGCGCAAACTTGAATTGGGCCTTTACTAAGAGCCCAGTTGGCCTATTAAGCATCTTACCCCATCAAAAATCTGTCCAAATGATCTATTAGGTTCATTAGTAACTAAGAAAGTTGATAAACTTGATTATTTCATTAATTTAGTAATTTACCCTAATTTATTTTAATTAATCCTAGATTAAAAATTTGGGATGTTACAGAGGGGAAATAAACTGAGTCTTGGTTTTGCACTGTCTATCTTCTCTTTATGCCTCCTATGTGAAAGTTTTCTTTAGTGTAACTCCTTTCAACACTATCATAAATTTAAAAATTTTGAGATATTACTTGAATTGATCCTTCACTTTCAATAGTCATCATCCCCTCATCTACTTTGTTTTCATTTACTTGAGGCTTAAATGGGCTATATAGTGGTTCTTCATTACTCCCTAGCATGATGGCTTTGCATTCTTCTATACACTTCTTGACTCCTTATGTTGGATTTTAAACTATATCATTTGGCAGCTCTCTTTATCTTAATGCATTTATAATGGTTACAAGTTATCCTGTTTATACCTCAAGATTCTTGAGACTTGAATCCATTCTTGCATTACTAGTAACTTGTTCATTATTACTTTAGATTTAAGATGTTGCTAATTAATGTACCATAACTTCTAAATCATCCTGTGGGTTGTGGCTTTTGAATAAGAAAGACTGTTTTTTCACTTGAGAAAACCTAAAAGGTAGGAATTGTGGTATACCAAAAGATGATTCTTGATTAAGAGTATTACCATTTTTCCAAGAAAAGTTTAGATATTACACACCTAGCATTATGTATGTTTGAGTAAGGGTTGATTTGATTGTTCCCCTGGTAATTCCTATCATAATTAATTGTCTCCATATGTGGCGAACTGAGACATTGACTAGAAACTTATGAATCCTTATAATAGTTATAGGGAGTATTTACAATATGAATCCTTATATGTTTCTCAACTCATTTGTCAACACGAGCTTCTAATTGGTCAAATTTCTTGTTGAGAGTGTTAAGCATCGCAACTATAGAATCATTAGTAACTCTTGCTAGTTGCTTTACCAGCCTCTTGTCATTATTGCTTTGAATATAATCAGCAACTAAATCATCTAAGCAACTCCAAACATTATTTATTAGTTGTTTTTTGATGCCTTATTGGTCACTACATTCATCTCAAATTTGGATTTAGGTGTCAATTAGTTTCTAAAGATTTGGACCAAAACCTACTTAATTGTGTTTTGGACTTTGCTGAACTAATTGTTTAAGCCTCTTCCAAGCTTTATATAAGTGTTCACCAAACTATTGGAAGAAGTTAGTAATATTAGCTCTAGCGTTGACCATCTTATTATGTGGAAGAACCTTGATATAAACTTTACTTCCAGTTCCTTTTATGTTAACACACTACCCTCTTCTAGATTATTGATCCAGTTCTTATCTTTCCCTTATAGAGAATAAAAAAAGCTGAGGCAAATTACATCTGGAGGCATACCATATTGCTTGAATGAATTATAGAGATCTAGGAAGTAGACAAAATGCTTGTTAGGTTCCTCATTAGCAATGCTTGCAAATTGCCCATGAAGCTTAAGTATCTTCATCATGCTCTGTTTGATTTCAAAGTTATTGTCTTGAATTTCAGGCACCTTAATACCAAATTGTTGCCCATAACTCTATTTGTTTGAAAAGTCATTGACTTCCAACATATGATTCTCATCCTCTGCCATTATTACTTTTGCAACCTTGTTAGCTCTCTTAGGAGATCTCTAGGGTGAAGGAGTTTCTAACAAATCCTAAAAGCTTTTGGCTCTCTTAGGGTGTCTTTCTCGCTTTCTGTGGCATACACAATAATCCTACGAAGAAAAGAAGAATCAATTTAGGAAAACTTTAACTAAGATTACTTAAACTTGCTTGTTCTAATATAACAATATATATTAGTTCCCCAACAACAGGGCCAAAAACTTGATGTGCACAAAATTTTAAAACACATCATAAGTGTACAGATTCAATAAAGTATAGAGGATTAAGGTCGTCTCACAAAGAACTAATTTAAAAGAATTGGCACGAACAAAAATTATTTTCATTTCAATTAAAACCAATTATCTAAATTAGATTATGTATCAATTGATTACAAAACCTGTGATCTAACTATAGTATAATATCTCAAGCAAGTCCTAATCTAATTATGCATGGGCTTTAAAAGATTATCTAGGACTCTTGAGTATATTTCTGTCTCAAGTTCAAATTCGATTAAATCTAATCCTAAGTTGCTTAATACAAAGTTTATTTGAGATTCCCTTCTATTAAAGGTGAATTCAAGATCCAAGCACACATTAAAGTTGGCCTCAAATATCATGAGAACAAAAATAAATCTTATTAAGCATTAAAGTGATTATCACAATCGATACCTAAAGAAATCTATCTACAAAACATTAAAAGTTCAAAAAATCCCTAAAGATAAAAGAAAACTAGCAACTAATGGCACTAAATATGCAAAATAATTCAAAAACAACAAAAAGAAGTGAAGGCATAATAGAAGAAAGAACATAATCTAAAGAAATCCCCTAAAGAAGCTCCATAATAACTCTCCAAACTTCAATCTAGCCTTTAAGTCGTTGGTTAATGCTCCATAATTGCCTACCAAATTTCATATATAGACTTTGATGATTTTAGAAATTTGCAAGGGCTTTATTTATAACTTTTTGGCACCCCTTTTGCCTCCAATTTTTATCCTATCTTATTTGATTTTATAAGATATTGTTTAATTTCACATTTAGACTTTAATTAAAATTTTGCTACTTGTTTTTTCATGCCTATGCATGGTTATATTTCTCAGTTTCATGTCTATGTGAAAATGAAAAATGAAGAAGTATTTTTTTAAACTCCTTTGTGCATGGACGATCGTCGTTCATCAGCATGTTTGCGCATTGTCATCATTTCTTCATGTAATCTTCACCTGTGGTCGAGCTTCCAAGCAATGATTTCTTCATGCTCAGTTATATTTGTGCTTAGAGACTTTTTGTCCTCACTTCTCTATAAGTGGGCAACTTTTCTATCTCGAGCTAGTGCTTGTGAAATGTTAAGAGAAGTGCATGAGTACAATCACTCAGCAACCAAAATATATCTATTATATACAAATGCATGTCAATTGATAGTAAAACTTATGAGAGATACAAATAAGCCTACCATCCACAATGTGGCCACATGTAATTCATAACACAACCATCACAAACCATCTTAAACTATCACACAATATATCAGTCATCAATTATAAATCCATTAATTATATGACATTTGCATTTATATGCACATTATAAGTTTGCCACAAACTTAACAAACATGTGACATTGATAATATTATGCATGATCAACACCTCTCTTGTATTCTCCTGATACCTTCGATTGAAACTATGGGTTATTAAATTAGATAAGACTTCGTTCGTGTGAATAGACTACCCAAGTTTACTAATTGTGAGGAGTAACCAGCAAAAGATAGTTGAACTTGCTTTTAGACCATGGTTTCCTCCTTTCTCAAATCCCTGAGGTGTCGTGAACCCTATGCTAGTCTCCTTTGAGAACAAGTAAAGACAAGCTAGGTTTGAATCCCTTGATAAATAATGGGACTACAAAGTCCTGTTCCTCATCCTAAGCTTTACTTACACATCACACATTAATTTACAGCACAATACAATATTAGAGATATAGCCTTTAGTTTGTTTTTAAAATGTGGGATCCCAAATTCTTAAAGATATATTCAATAAAAAGGGCTAATAGAAGTGTAAATGCCATTTCCATGACTTGAATAATCAATAATTATTCTTTTGATAAATGTGCCATGCGTTGCAGCATGTGGTATAAAATAATGTGTCTATTTCTTATACATGTGCTGTGGCACATGTTGTAGTGCACAACACAAAGGTCGAATTGGCCTTTTTATGCCACATGCCACAACATATAGACCACAAGCTATGGCTTATGTGCTAGAAAGCACAAAAGTGACATTTTTGGCCTTGTTTTCATGTGTTTTGCTTCCTAAACTTTTTCATGCTTTCTATATCTTTATAAATCATTAAGTTTAAGCTCAAACTATCTATTTAGAGAGTTTTCATTGAATCTCAAGTTTTTTAAATCATTTCTAAATGTTTATTAGCTTTAACCCTTTTGTGTTTGTGGTGAGCTTAAAAGCAATCTAAAGCTCCAAATTGCCATTGTTTATTGTGATTGTATGGTGAATATTGATAATGTCAAAGCAAACATTACAGGGACAGTCCCTCAATAAATAATAGGATAATGGCTAGCCTCTGGTTACTAAAAGGCGGCTATACGACATGAATTTACCTACTCTTTTTCTTATAGTGAACTTTTGCCCACATGATCATGCAATGTTTAATGCTCTCACCATAGCATTTCATAATGCATAACATTGTGTTCATTAGTGGTCTAACTTACATTATGCCATAATCACATTAACGTCATTTCATAAATTTCTATCATCGTCATCTCACCACTTATAGCTTGGTCTCAAGAAAACATAAATATACATATAATTTCCACCAAGCAACAACATCTCATTTATGAAGTTCATACTATTATGACATTACATGGAATCAATGCCACCTTTTCCTATATCAGATCATGTTCATTTCATCATTACTACCACAACCAAAATAATTACTCAACCACATTTTCTCATTTCCTAAATATATGTCACATAACAATCCTTTCATAATTAAACTTCACAAGTATAAAATAGATTTCTAGAACCATTACAAACAAATGCATAAAATAAATTTCCCTGATTACCTCAAAACTTTGAGAGGTAGAAAATTTACCTCTTAATTACAATTTGTTTTCAAGGCTAGTCTCAAGCCTAAAAGGTTCACATAATGATTAATTTATAATTGATCATACCAAATACCATTAATACCATCATAAATAGGCTTACAACTCTCTATTTCAACACTTTGAGCAATTAAAATTCCTAATTCTTGTATTCAATCTCACTTGTTGAGTTTATTAACTCCTATTAGTCTCAACTAACATTATTGCAATCTTTGTTTACCATTAATAGGTTCCAACCATCTCCAACCACTCTCATAATTGTCACTTTCAGCCATTAATGAGCCTAACAACCCAAAAATGCATAAAACCATAAACCCTAAGTTTAAATAACTCAAACAACTCTTGTTAACTATATTTAAATTAATGGGTTTGGGCCTAAGCCTTAATGGCCCAAAAATGAACATCCTAAAGCAAACCCGAGTTTTAAAAACTTAAGAAATAGGAAGAGGAAGGAAGGAAAGGACATAAGAAACTTACTCTAAGTGATTGTAAGCTCTAAAATGCTCCCAAAGATTCAAAATCTCAAGTCCTAATAGAGGTAGAGTTGTGGTTATTATTCCTTCTCCTAAATTTCCTTTTGTTTCACAAACTGACACAACCTTCTTTAGTCAAATTTTTGATCATGTATCGCCATGAACGCATCACACGCCATAATGGATGGTACAGAGAGCTCCCCTTAGTGTATTTGATCTATGTCTCACAATGAACACTGCACAAGCTGTAACGCGTGGTACAGAGATGATTCCTCCTTATTTTTCTTCCAATTTCAGGACCCAGGTGACCTAACTTTACTTAAGACTTAATCTTAAGGCTGTAACCACAACTTAATAAACCCATTAGCCCTCTCTAACCTTCCTCTAACCAAAAAATACTTAAATTTACTTAATTACCATTGATTAGTTTAGTTAATCAAGGAGTTAATTTTCAAGATGTTATAATTTTCCTCCTCCCTTATTGATGCTATCATTCAGATTTAGAGCATCGACTAATGACCACCAATACCAAGTTCGACTTTATCCTTCCTCCCTCTTTATCTTCATCTTTTCCTTCAATGCTTTGCCACCTCATTACTATAGCTTTGTCCATTTGTAAATCTCCTCCTCCACAATAAGTTTCTTAATGCTTGATTTCTTAGAAATTAGAACCTTCAGATAGGAAATTATTTTGATTTAATTGCATGCATTAGCCTTAAGCTCTATTTTTGACTTCTATGGCTTTTTTCTATCATATGTAAAGTTTGAGATAGTAAAGGAAGATGAATCTAGTGGGTTCTCATAACAAAATTAGAGAGCATGAGAATGGTGAAGAAAGAAGGAGAAGAGCACAAAAAGGGCATTTTGATGTTTATGCAGGGTAAGGAACGGAGATGAAAATTTGTGAGGACGGGAATGAAGATTGTTTGAATTTTGATAACATCATGAGCTTGAATGATATGAATGATAATCCCTATTAGTTCATGTACACAGAATCATCCATTCATTAGAAATAGAAACAGAAACCAAGTGTAAGCCTTGTTTGGAGATGGAAATTACATAGTGAATAATGTCACTAGAATAGTTATTATTTAGTAGTAATAGTTATTATTATATACATATAATATATGTTAATTTAATTATTATGTCACATGTTTGATTGTTGGTCCAACTTGATTGGACCATGTGAACCATGAACTGCTTGTCTTTTTAGTTTAATGTCCAGTCTGATTCTAAAAACATTGAATAGAATATGAAATTATACTGTATGAGCAAAGGATTAAATTGAAATTATATTTTGATGAAAAATGATGAAAATAACTTTCATATAAAATGTGTGTGTGAGATACACACAGACACACACATGTACGTGTGTGTGCATATACATATACCTATACACATACATACATACATACATACATACATACATACATATATATATATATATAAACTTCCACCTCTTTAGAATCTCATCATCCTTCACCAAAGGATAAACATTCCAATTTGGCCCAACCATGACCCTTTGGTTTACCAAAAAAATTAATAATCACTAAGCCAAATATACTTCTTAATTATACAATGAAAAATCCTATATATAATATAAACCAAATTTTCAAATCAAATTTAAGTTAAAATGTTATGTTATTTGATTAATGCTCACTTGTTAATTCAAGTAATACGTCCTTGATAATTTTTAGGAGAACTTGTTAATAATACTTTAGCATATTCAATTTTGTTAACATATTAATATATAAAGTTGACTTGTTAAAACCTTAACTTGTCATTTTAGTAATGGGTACTTAGAAAGTCACCAAGATAGTGTTTGGATTGATGGGTTTGAAGTTGAAGTTGAGATTTAAAATCTTACATTTAAAATTCAGGTATTTAAATTTTTTTTTGTTTGGATAGTGTAAAAAAGTTTAAAGGTAAAAAAGAAACAAAATCAGATTCAAATCAAAAATAGATGATTGGGAGTGATGACCTTACCTTTATACTCCAATTGGCGAGAGATGAGAACGAAAGATGAAAGGAGAGGTGAGGGTAGTAGAAATATTGATAGTGAAAATGTGAAAACAAGAGGGCATTAGCATAACTAAAATTTCAAATAACTAAGATCTAGAGGAAATTTAAAATTACAATGAAGTTATAATAAAATATCCAAATCCATGAACTTTTATATATCCAAATGGAGGATTTGATTCATTTAATTAATCCAAATCATCATGCATCAAAATGCAGCAAGGGAAATTGTTAACAATGCTTTTAACATATTCAATAATCTTATTGACTTGTTATTAGTTGCTACAATATGAGGTGGATTTCTTAAAACTCTAACTTAATTTATCATTTTAGTAATATGTACTTGTTAATACCTTATATTTATTTAATCTTATTGATTTGTTAAAATATGTAGTATAATTAAAACTCTAACTTAACTTGTTAATTGAAATTAATATCCTATGATAACTTACTCAACTTATATTGACAAGCAAATCACTCCAATCATAATTGTTCAATCTGTAAACTTTGATTATATTTTACATTGTCTTTGAACTCACAATAGTATGCTAATTTATCTCAATCTTTCTTTAAAAAAAACATCAAAATCTAATTCACCTCCTGCACAATATACTTTATTGATATTTGCCCCCTTTAACTATAATCATTAACACACACACACACAATCTAAAATTAAGTGCCTGTTTGGATAATCTTTTTAATTAATTTCAGAGGTCAAAATTATGGCTTTATGAAAATTTATCTAAACACCCATGTTACAATTTACACTGTTAAAATCAATTGTGTACCTAAAACTATATTTTCCTAAAAATATCTAAATACTCATTATACATGCCAAAGTCAATTTTGAACCCAAAATTATATTTTTTTTTTAAAGTATCCAAACACCTTTGAATATGTTTGGATTTCAGTGGGTATAATTAAGTATGAAAAAATTGATTAATATGATTATTTTTTAATATAATTGATTATGTTATGTGATACATAATTGATTTATAAAATTAATTAATAAGATTGATTTTAATCAAAATTAAAAAGTAAAATTGAAAATAAGGTAAAAACAAGGTTTTGTGAAAATATATCCAAACACTTTTCTTACATGTTAAAATCAATTATGAATCTAAAACCATGTTTTCAAAAAAAAAAAAAAAATCAAACGCCCATGGTACATGCTAAAATCAATTATGAATAAAAAACTATAGTTTCCTTAAAAATATCCAAACACCCCCATATATGCCAAAATTAATTATGAACTCAAAACCATGATTGTCTCATAAGCTACTATTACATGCTTTTCAATTATACTTTCCTAAAAATTTATCCAAAAAAATTATAAACTATTTTAAAAAATTATATTTTTGGTTTCATAATTGATTTTGGCATATATAAAGATATTTGAATTTCTTAAGAAAAGCATGATTTTAGGTTCATAATTGATTTTGGCATATATAATATGTGTTTGGATAATTTTAAAAAAATGTGATTTTGAATTCATAATTAATTTTTATATGTAACGGGGGTATTTGGATATATTTTCATAAAACCATAGTTTTGACTTTTAGAATTGAATCATTGATTATACATGAAATCCAAACAGCACTCTATATATATCAAAATCAATTACAAACCAAAAAAAATGATTTGTAAAATGATTTGTATTATTTTTGGATAAATTTTTAAAAAAGTATAATTGAAAATATGAATAAAAAAGCGGATAATAATAGCTTGTGAGGTAACTGTGATTTTAGGTTCATAAATAATTTTGACATGTATAGGAATATTTGGATATTTTAAAGAAAATTATTGTTTGGCGTTCATAATTAATTTTGACATGTATAATGGATGTTTGAATTTTTTTTTAGAAAACATGATTTTTGATTTATAATTGATTTTAACATTAATAGGGATGTTTGGATATATTTCACAAAATCACAGTTTTACTTTATTTTTAATCCTACTTTTGACTTTTGCTTTTCAATTCTACTTTTTAATTTTAATTAAAATTAATCTCATTAATCAATTTTATAAATCAATCATATACCTCATAACATAATTAACTATATTTAAAATCAATTATATTAATTAATTTTTTCATAATCAATTATATCCAGTTGAAATCTAAATACACCCTAAAGCATTGGTTTTAAGCAAAGACTCAAGCTTAATTATAACAACACTTTGTTATATACACATAAGATGGCCAGTTAGGATGTGATTGGTATTGTGTTGGCTTTAGCTAAAACCGCGTTTTGATCAAAATCAAAAGACTCCTTTTATATTGCTTTCGCCAAAACGTGATTTTGACCAAAATAAAAACAAAAATACCAAACACACTATAATTTCTTGATATATATGATCATTTCTCAACAATTTTCTTGGATGCACGAAGCTGAAATTGACTAGTCGCCACTGCATCATCCACACACAAAAAGAAGGACACTTTCCCAACCACATCTACGAACTTTGATGTTATCAGCTTCTCCATGACCTCCTTGGGTATATATAATATGTTATCAGCTTCACTATTGAAATCTGTATAATTCAAACAACAAAAACAATTATGTGTGTTATTGTATAAATAATTAAACATCTCTTTTGTTATCGGTATATACATATAAAAAGTTATTAGAAGCTGTAATGTTCACAACAGTAAGTAGTACTACATTAATTTAAACTTAGGAAAATGCCAATTAAAGACCCGAAAAAAGTAATAATGATTGAGGATTTTGAAATTAAATTTAAGGATCATGGTCTTTTTTGTAGTTAATTAAAAAAATTCTTTTAACAAAAGGACCCCTCACACCAGCTAGATAATTGTGTGTTTCAAAGATGGGTGTTTTAGTGAGAAGATTATTTTTTAAACTGCAAAAACAGACCCTGATCTTTAAATTCAATTTCACAACTGTGGTCTTCAATTGTTATTACTTGTATTTCAAAGTTCTTAATTGTAATTTTCCCTTTCAAGTTAATCCACTATTTGATTGAAGGAAAATGGAGGGGACTGGAGGAGAGTTCCAATGAATTTTAAATTTTTTAAAAAATGAATAAATGATGTTATAAAATTTTAATTGAAAAAGATGTAAATTAAAAGAATGATAAAAACTGAACTCATTAAAACCTCTTATTCAACTAAATAGACCAAAACCCTTTGTTTGAATAGAAAGAAAATTAAGGAGGAAGACAAAGTAGGAGTAAAAACTCCTTAAAAAATTTACTATTTTTAGAAATTTCTCTTTCTAGTTTCCTCTCGTCCCTATTTTCTTCACAATTTTCTGCCATCCTAACTTAGCCTTATTAAGTTTCTTGCAAAATAGTAACCCCATGTAAAACAGGAATTCATGTCATTCCTTCTTTCCAATTTTTTTTTTTTTTAGGATTTTGCATAACTCCGATAATCCTTCAATTGCAGTTACATCAATGGAGGCCACGCCCTGCCCATGTATAAATAATAACGTTATATATACCGTTATATTAAATTATATGTTACATTACATAGTGAGGATAAAGCATTTATTTTTCTTATATGTAAAAAATATAATGGATTAAGGGTTGTTTTTATCCCTGAACTGTACACGATGATTTACAAATGATTTTAAACTTAACTATGGTTCATTTATATTCTTTAACTTTAAATATTTTTAACTTCATTACCCTACCATTTTATCCACCCATTTTTTTTATTAATGGGGCTCACTAAATTTTTAATTATTTTTTATTATAAAATATTATTTGTGAGCTCCATGATACTTTTTTAATATTTTTTTATCCTCCCTCCTCTCCTCTCTCTCTCTCTCTCCTCCCTCTCCCTCTTAGATTTTCTTGATCCTCATCATCTTCTCGTCCACACTCTCCATCTGTCCCACCTCAATCTCCTCTCCTCTCTCTTCTTCCTCTACTTTCGCTCTTAGTCTCCCATCTCTTGTCTCCCACTAGTGCAGGAGAAAGCTTTAATGACACACTTTTAACCACATTTATAGAAGTAATTGTGGTTATAACATACTTAATGGTAATTTTAGTAATTAAAGCTAGAAACTATTCAACTATAATCACAGTTAAAAGAAACAAATGCTATAATAACTATAAAAAATTTAATTTATAATTATTTCAAATTTAAGTTATATATATAAATAAATTAAAAAAATTCTTTAAATAAATTAAATGACATTGATACAATTAAAAAATATTTAAAAAATAAAGGATATCACGACAGGCCATTTAATGGCCTGTCGTAATATACCTAGCAAATTGAAAAAACAAATTTTTTTTTCAAAAAATTATTAGATACTATGGCCTGTCGTGATATCATAGCTGATGATTGGGTAATCACAACAAGAATCAATGTGCTTGTCGTGATTATCTTATAAAACCTCATTCCACTAAACAAAATTAACTAATATAGCTCATGGTAATTAAAGACTTAACTCAAAGAGGTGATTACCAAGTTTTAGTACAAATTCAAGGGATCCCAAGTTTTTTAAATAAAAATAAGTTTAAATCAATCAAAATTCTTTATATCAGAGTAAAAATAAGTTACGGAAGTATGGGATACCTTGGAGGAGTGAAAGAAATCAAAAACAAATGAAAAACAACTCTTATAATGTGTGACAGAGTAGTGTGCCGTGGCTCGTGCACACTACGCTGCAGTTCAGGCGCCATGTGCCGTGGCGTATTGCATGAAAATTCAACAGATTCTGCTGCCATTTGACAGCAAAATTAGGGAATTTTTGATGCACCTCAATTCTTCATCCGACATTTAAATGACATGATCTAGGTGCCTACGAAAAGTTTTTTATATAAACTAGTTAATGGCATAGGTCTCACTTCTAAAACAAGTCACAGTAGAAAGTTAGATACCCAAATGCATTTTAACCAGTTTTCACAATTTTCATAGAAAATGGTTGTCCAAAACCCTCAACATGTGTAAAATCCTTTTCTAACACTTGGATCATGTGTATTGAACCTAGGACTACTAGTACAATATGTCACACACACACCCCCTAAAACATAAGCTGAGCATAATTTCACTCCTCAACCCCATTTTACTAAAAATAGAGGGGGAGATAAATTGTTATTACTTTGCATCTAGTTCAATCCAAACATGTTCAAATCATCATTTCTACACTTCACTAGTATTTTGGCTCTATAAACATATATATCTCAACATATATAAATATTCAGGGCCCAAAATACAAATCAAACATTTTTAACGACAAAATAGTGTAAGTGAGATGGCATGTAACCTATAATTGAAAAATATATATTATTACACAAAATAAACTAAGCTAGAGGCATATAAAAAGGAATATGCTAATTTCTAACCTCTTAAGCCTTCTCCCTCACAGCATCGGAGCTAAAGCCTGAAAAGTGTTAAATGAAAGGGGCGAGTCTAGTTACTTAGTAACCAAGGTAAAACCTACCATATGCAGTTATATATCAATTTTAAGGCAAGCACATACATATGAAACCAAGCACTTAAAACATACTCATACATATCATATCTCATCATTTCTCATTTAATAGCTTCTTTATCTCACATATATTAGGTGTATTGTCATTACATTCTCAGATATGTAACTGTAACACTTGCCTCGAGTATTATCCAAAAATCACGCAATTCAAATAAACTAAGTGTGGTTAAGGAGTTAATCCTAAAACCAACTTAGGAAACAAACCATTTAAATCACTAAGCAAATACATGATTGCAGAGTAAACATTTAAAATCTTAAAAAAAATTATAGGTTCTACTTATAGTGCATGAAAGCAAGCTAGACGAAAGTGGAATAAAAAGATGCTATCATGATAGCATTAAATTACTGTCATGACAGCCTTCCTGGGCCAACTTTCGGGAGGCGCCGTTCCACCATTCGATCTCTGATCGAAGTGATTTTAAAGCTTACACGTCACATTCAAAGGGTACTATAAGTGTACCAAATTTCAAAAAGATCCAACAGTCAGATTAAAAATTAGACGTGTTAAAAGATTGGTCATCTTTGCTGTCAAAGCTGTCATGACAGCACCTCCGAACTAACTTTTGAGGTGCACCATTTCATCATTCGACCTCCGATCGGAGCGATTCTAAAGCTCACATGTCAATTTTAAATAGTACTATTAGCATACCAAATTTTGAAAAGATCCAACTGACAGATTGAATTTCGTGCATGTTGCAACATTGTCAATGTTGTTGTCATGACAGCAATGACAGCTCCTCCGGACCAAATTTCAGAGTGCGCCATGTCTCTGTCCAATACCCGATCAATGTGATTTTAAAGCTCACACGAAGCTTATAAAAGGTTTTACTTGTGACCAAAATTTTAGAGAAATCCAATGGTCGGATTAAGATTTGGACACCCAGATGTAAAAGTACAGTTTTTTGGTAAAAACCATTTTCAAAATTATCCAAATCTCATCCTAATGACCATAAATTTGTAGAAACACTTTGGACACGCCAAATAGGATTAAAAAAACCTGATAAAACATTTAAATGATAGAAAAATTCTTTATACCAAAATTTAACCATCCGGGTGCCATTTCCCAAAATGGATCCTAAACCCCTAAAATGCACAAATCACACAAGAGTGGCCAAAAACTATTCCAAATATCATATCCACATATGAATACACATGCTAAACATTTTCACTTGACTCAGAGATCTCTGTGGGGCCCACGCATCCATTCTCTTGTTCAAGGTATATGTTTGCCTATAGCATACTATTTGCAATGCAACTACTTTGTATTTGCTTGTGGAATCATATATATACCAAAATAAATATTTTCTTGTAGTGAAAACTTAGTCTACTAAATAAATCTATTAAAACCACACACCATAACCAAGTTTCCTAGCCACAAGTCTACAAGCAAACAAAAATTCATACATAAGCCATACAATCCACACATACTCACACACATATACATAATCATATCCTACTGGCACCCTAATCCTAAATACATTACAATAGATTTGCCCAAAAGAAAGGGGTTGCAATTCTTTACAATTCACAAATAACCCCTATCTCTGCTCCTTTCCCTGTCCTCCACCGGTTCCTTCGCTTGGACCTGAAAATATTGAAAAGAAAGGGGTGAGACAACCACAGTCTCAGTAACAGAGAAATCTATATTGATTATTACAAAGTAAGTCATAATCGAATAAACGAATAATAAATTCAACATAATATATAATTTAGCCATTTAACATGCATGAATGCATGACATAGGCCGGTATGGCCTTTCATGACCAACAGAATGCCTCCTGGCACTCTTTAACTCACAGGTAAACCTTATACCTACTTATACCTTCAGAGGTACAAAACATAATCTAAGGCATGATCTAATCCACCGAATCGCCTATGCCCCTTCGACGTGAATCCTGAGCAGTCAAAGCTAACTTCCTCCCAGAGCTAGCCTAACTTACTCTCTATATGAGGGCTACCTTGGCCTAGGCACTCAACCTGACACTTCATATGTTGGATTTCCTCTCCCACTGAGAGGTGTCAAATACTCAATACACCAACCACTTTAGTGCATTGAGCCCACAATACGTAAAGCAACACTGAGTACTGGCAGTGTGCCACAAAATATCAAAAGTCCATACCTTCTTATTAGTGAACTCCCACCGAGATAATGCCTTTTATTTATGTCTACCTTTCCCGAGTCTTGACTACTTCAACCCTCTAGGGTAGTTTAACATTTATAAACCTCCCTTAAACGGTTCCTTAGCCTATCTAAGGTACCTTACTTAGTTACACTTCCTTAAGTGCAACTTTAATTTTTTATGATTACAATACATGCAAACAAATCTCGTTTCTATAAAAACATTGTTATTAAATAATTAGAAAACATATTTGCACTATAATCAAAGTAGTACTCCATAACCCCTTATAAAGCACATTTAATCTTTTAAAACATGTAATGCATGATAGCTAGTAATATTTATTCAAAAATAGCTAAAACAAAGTAATAAGAAATATAAATTCCCCTGTTACCTCAACCTTTTGGTGCCAAAAGGGTTCCTCTTGTGCAAAATAGGGCTCGGCTTGTTCCTTAACTTCTGAACAAATTCCACCAACAATTCCTACAACATATAAGTGATCCATATCACTTATCATGTCAAATAGCATTAATGAAGACTATAACTCATACCACACAACTTGGGTCAATGAGTCATAATTCATTCTAATGGTCCATATATTAAACCAACCATTCACATAGTATCACTTAACCACCAAAACCACTTATTAGCCATTACTAGGCTAATTTCTAATTTATATAATTTTTAATTAATTAAAAACCTTCACTTAGTGTCACCAACTTTCACCATTAGTCCTTATAATGAAAACTAAACCTTAATTTAAATCTTATTGGGTTCAAATAGCAAAATTATAACTAAATCAATAGGTTTAAACCATTTAGGAGAAAAACCCAATCTCTCAGGGTTTAATTTGTGCCCAAAACACCTCTTTTCATCTAATTATCCACTTAAAATATTAGATCACTATATAGAAACTTAAAACATCCTCCCTAGGATCCAAAGAAACAAAAGCTTACAAGAATAAAGCCTTGGGATCAAAATCTAGAAATTTCCTCTTCGAAAATTGAGAAAAACAAAGAGGGAGAGAAGAGGATTGAAGTAGGGAGTTTATCTATCGCGTAGCCGAGCTCACAACGACCGTAAAGTCTCCTAGATCCGAGCCTAACTCCCTCTCTTTCTCCTTTCTTCTTCCTCTCTCTCTCTCACGCGTTTGTTTTCTTTCTTTCCTTCTTTCTTTTCAATTTCTGCGACTGTTTTCCCTTTTAAATTGCTGATATTAGACTTTAGGGAAAATTATAATAAAGGGCTCAACATTTTTTATTATAGCACAAAAGCCTAGGTTAACTTTGGTAATTTTTTCCATGGTTAAAAATTAAATAAAACTAAACTTTTGCTTAGTAAAATTAAAACTGTAGACCTCTATCAAATTATTCTAAATTTTAATTTAATTTTAGATATTTTATTTTATTTTTTTAAAATAAATCTGAGTCTTAAAATTTTTGGGATGTTATAGTAACCATGACCCATTATTCACGTGACTTGCCACAACTCATACGTGTGACATGTCATATACTTATCTAGGCAATGATCAGCCACCCTTATACCCTCCTTATTTTTTTAGACCAAAACCGTGGGCTATAACACTAACTAGGGCTCTATCCGTGTAAATAGACTACCCAAGCTCACCAGTCATGAGGTATAACTTAGCCAAAGATCACATGACTCACTCTCAGACCATAACTTTCCCCATTCTCAAATTTTTAGGGTGTCTTATACCTTAGACTATTCTTCTCATTAAACTGATAGAGATAGCTAGATTCAAGTCCTTCGACAAATTATGGGATAATCCCCTAACAAACTGTGGGATAAGGCTATACCCCCGTGCATTAGAGGGAAGCTTAAATACCATATAGATTTTTTTTCTACTCTCAATCCCTGGGCGAACTCCTGCCACTAATCATGCCATAATCAATACTCACTCGTTTTCACATTTTTGTTTTCATTTACTCATTATCACAACAATCACATTAAGCTCATGACCGTGCACTACCCAAGTATGTATTCTCATCATTTTCTCAACATTATTCTCACCTATCTCAAAATCCACCTTTCATTAACACATAATTACCTCTACACAACATCACATTCATTTTCCAAAAGCATAAACATGTTCATAGTTTGAAAACCCTCTTGATTTCACATTTTACTCTTTAAGCCAAAAATAGCATTATGCACATTCAAATTTTCATACACTCATTGAAACTAATACATGATTTCACATTGAAAATCAATCCCATGCATGTAACATTCACAATTCACATTTAACAATCAATTATCAATCAACTAATATATAACTAACTGAAGTAGGTTCTCCTAGTTACTCTAAACCTTTGAGAGGTCAAAGGTTTACCCTCAATATAAGAGCTTCCAAGCTTGAATTTCCAATCCAACTAGATGACCAAGAGCTAAAAACTATAATCAACCAAGTTGAATTTTATCAACATTATCAACTCAAGCATTAAACCCTCAATCATCTACTTCTAAATTGCCCAATGTTAACTCTACATGAGTTTGAGCCGAATCCATTAGGTTCATTATCCTTCCTTAGTCCCCAATAACTTCATTGAACAGCCACATTGCTAATAATACCTCAACAACGATAATAATAACAAATTTAATGTTCATTTTTGGACATTAATGGAGCCCATTATCCAACAACCACCAAAATCATTAATACTAGGTTTAAATACTCTAAAAAACTTCCATTAACTCCATTTAAGTTAATGGGTTTGGACTCATACCCCATATGGATCGAAATCACCATCCCCATCTAAACCTTAACTTAAATCCTTGAGAAAATGGAAGAGGAAAGGAAAAAAAAAAGGGTTTAGGAATCTTACCTTAGATGATTTAGAGTTTCAAACCTTCTTAAATCCTCTTCTAGATCGTGCCCTAGTAGAGAAAATGTGTGTCTTCTTCGTTTTCCTTTTCTTCCCTTCTATTTTTCACATTAGATGGCACATTAATTTTGCAGAATTCGCACCGTGCACCACAGTGCCTATCATCATGCGCCACGGCATGTGGTACAAAGAAGGAAGTTCTCACCCAATGGACCCGTGCACTATGGCGCATCACGCATGTGCTGTGGCATATGGCATTAAGGCTTTTTATCTTGTTTTTCTCCTCTTTTTGTTCCCCAAGTAACCCAATTTCACTTTGGACTTAAATTATACCTGAAATTTTAACTAAAAACACTTATTATTCACTTTTAACCACACACTACATTAACTTACTTAACTATCCTTATTAATTTTAGTAAATTAGGAATTAAAAATTAGGATATTACATACCTAGCTTTGTGATTAAAAAACAAAATTTTTAAACAAATATTAGGTATCACAACAGGCTATTTATTGCTTATTGTGATACCAAGCCTTGTGATTTATTTCATTGGATATTACAACAAGCATTAATGTGCCTATTGTGATATCACTAACACATAATAAAAAAAAATGAATTTTTTTACAAAATTGTTGGGCCTCAGGATTTTAATATATCACGATAGCCATTAATGTGCCTGTCATGATATTATTAACCCATAATTAAAAAAATAATTTTTTTAAAAACCTGTGGCAACCTCAGGTAATGTATATCATGACAGGCATTAATGTGCCTATCATGATATCATTAACTAATAATTAAAAAAATTTAAAAAACCTATAGCTCTGGTAATGGATATCACGATAGGCATTAATGTGCCTGTTATGATGTCATTAACTCATAATTTTAAAAAAAATTTAAAAAACCTATGGCAACCTCAGGTTATTTATATCATGACAGGAATTAATGTGCTTGTTGTGATATCATTAACTAATAATTAAAAAATAAAAAAACTTACAGGGCAGCCTTGTTTAATGAATATCACAATAGGAATTAATGTGCCTATCATGATATCATTAACTAATAGTTAAAAAAATTTAAAAAGTTATAGGTAGCCTCATATAAAGGATATCATGACAGGCATTAATGTGCCTATCATGACACCTTTTATTAACGACAGGTCTAGGCAAACTTATCGTTAATTGTTTCATGACATTATGGCCTGTCATGAATCATTTAATATAACGACAAGAACTATTGTTATAATGCACTTACCCTTAGCTTTTTACCTTCCTCATTCTTGTTTTTTCAAAGTCATTATTTTCTCATAGCTCACTGCCCCTATTGACCCTAAGCTCTGGCCTCCTTTGCTCCCAAGCTCGCGTCCCTCAACTTACCCCCAGTACCATTTAGCTTATGTCCCTTAGCTCGGTCCCCTCAGCTCGTTCCTCTTAGCTCTCTCTTGCTCAACCCTAAAGCACCTTTAGCTCACCCCTTAGCTCTCGTCCCTCTACAACTCAACTCAACCCATAGCCTACCCCATAGCTTACCTTTAGCTCCTTCGTAAACGGTGTCTTTCCCTCAGCTCAACCACCAACTTCCATTGATCCAGCTTGCCCCTCCAGGTTAATATTTATTTATATTTTTAAATATTTTTGCCTTTTACCTTTTTTACATGTCCAGCATACTATAATTTTTTTTGAGCTTCTTTAAATTTTTGAAGTTTCTATGGATTAGACATTAGGGTATTATCAACATCCAACATAGTTTTGTTAATTTATTTTATATAAATTATGGAGAAATTTTTTTTGATATTTTAATTATCAAATAATTACTTAAAAATTAAACCTTGAACTAACTATTTCATTCTTTGAGATTTACATATTTTAATTAGGTAATCATTTTTTAGCTTGTAATGGGTGAAAAACCTTGAATTGGTTGTTCATTAGAATTTATAATTGGTGATTATCTATTCACATTTGTTAAAATTGGTCAAATAGGTAATTGTCAAATAATTACCTAAAAATTAAACATTGAATTAATTATTTTATTCTTTGAGATTTGCATATTTTAATTAGGTAATTATTTTTTAGCTTGAATGGGTGAAAAACATTCAATTAGTTGTTCTTAGACTTTATAATTGTTGATTATTTATTCACGGTTTTTAAAATTGGTCAAATAGGTAATTGTCAAATAATTACCTAAAAATCAAACTTGAATTAACCATTTCATTCTTTGAGATTTGCATAAATTAATTAAATAATTATTTTTTAGCTTGAATGGGTGAAAGACCTTGAATTGTTTATTCTTAGAATTTATAATTGTTGATTATTTATTCACATTTGTTAAAATTGGTCAAGTAGCTAATTTTCAAATAATTACCTAAAAAATAAACCTTGAATTAACTATTTCATTCTTTAAAATTGCATATTTTAATTAGGTAATTATTTTTTAGCTTGAATGAGTGAAAAAACTTGAATTGATTGTTCATTAGAATTTATAATTGTTCATTATCTATTCACATTTGTTGAAATTTGTCAAATAGGGGTTTAGTACCTGAGAAATGTCAATTTATAAGTTGTTATGCTACAAAATTTTTTTCAATTTCAAAAAAAATTAACTAGTTGTTTATATTTTAATTAGGTGATTATGAATCATAATTGAATAGATGTTTTATGGACAAGTGATAAATATGAGAGGGGGGTAGACTAATTTTTGAAATTTGCAAAGAATAATGTTTCTAATAATAAAGGATTATTCTATTGTCTATGTGTTAAGTGCTTGAATGGGTTGTGACGAAGTCTTGTGGAGATAAAGGATCACCTAATTTTGTTGGTTTCTACAAAGCATATACACAATGGGTATTGCATGGAGAATCTAGAAAATGTAGTATAGTGCCACAGGATGAGGATGATGATGATATGGTTTTGTTTGATCGAATAAAGGATATGCTAAGTGATATTAGTTCTAAAAGTGTTGAGAAAGTACACAAATATGATAGCTTGTATAATGATTTAGAAAAGCCTTTGTATCTTGGGTGCACAAAATATACATGATTAACAGCTGTGTCGAAATTGTTCAACTTGAAAGCAAAATATAGGTGGAGCAACAAGAATTTCACAAAGTTTCTTAAACTATTGAAAGAGATGCTTCTAGAGGATAATGAACTTCCAAGTAGTTACTGTAAGGAAAAAATATTGTATCCAATGGGTTTGGGGTATCAAAAGATACATGCTTGTATTAATAACTGTATATTATACAAAAATAATTTTGATGGGTTGGATGTGTGGCTAGTCTATGGGGCATCATGCTACAAAGTGAAAGAGATGAATAGTGGTTATGATTTGATTACTAAAAGGCCTCCAGCAAAGTTGTAATGGTATCTTCCAATAATACTGAGATTTAAATAGTTATTTTCTAATGAATTCAAGGCCAAGAACTTGAGATGGCATGCTGATGAGAGGAAAATTGATGGCATGCTTTGGCATCCAATAGATTCTCCACAATAAAAAGAAATTAATCGATTATTTCTTGAATTTGGTAATGAGCCTAGAAATCTTAGGCTTGGACTTTATACAGATAGGATGAATCCTAATGGCAATCTTAGTAGTCAACATAGCTCATGGCCTGTTCTACTAGTGATTTATAATCTCCCTCCTTGGTTATGCATGAAACGTAAATATATCATACTATCTTTGATGATTTCAAGCCAAAACAACCAGGAAATGACATAGATGTTTACTTGGCTCTATTGATTGAAGATTTAAAGATAATGTGGGAGGTAGGTGTAGATGTCTTAGATTCATACAAGAATGAGTTCTTCAAATTACGAGCTGTAATTTTTTACACGATAAATAATTTCTTTACATATGAAAATTTGTCTGGATATAGTGTTAAGAGCCATAATGCATGCCCTATTTGTAAAGAAAACACATCCTATTAATAACTAAAACATAAGAAGAAGACAGTCTCTCTTGGTCATTGAAGATTTTAAGACGAGACCACCCTTATCATAGACAAAAGAAAAAATTCAATGGCTCTCAAGAGTATAATGAATCTCCAACGCCATTAACTGCAAGCTTGGTGTATCAACAAGTGAAAGATATCAATGTAGTATTTAGTAAGAGCTAGAAGAAACAATCTCAAATAATTCATGGAAGAAGAGGCCTATCTTCTTTGGTCACCCTTATTGGAGTAGCTTTGAGGTGAGGTACAATCTTGATGTGATGTATATGGAAAAAAAATTTGTGATAGTCTAATTGGGACATTGTTAGACATAAAGGGAAAGGCCAAGGATGGAGTCAAAGTAAAAATGGACTTGCTTGACCTGAGAATACAAATAAACTTGGGTTCAAGAGTAGAAAGAAAGAGGACTTACATAAGTCTAGCCCCACACATTTTGTCAAAAAGAGAGAAAAAAAAGTTTTTGTGAGTGTCTATGTGGTATTAAGGTGCCACAAGGATATTCTTTAAATGTCAAGAACTTTGTCTCCATAAGAGATTTAAAATTAGTTGGTTTGAAGTCTCACGATTGTCATGTACTAATGCAACAATTATTAGAGTAGCAATTCGAGATATAATAAAGGAAAAGGTGAGAAAGGAAATTACCAAATTATTTGTCTTCTTCAATGCAATTTACAGTAAAGTCATTGATCTTGAGAAATTAGATGACTCGTAAAATGATATCGTTATTACGTTATGTTAACTTGAAATGTAGTTTGTTCCATCATTTTTTTGACATAATGGTATACTTAATTATACATTTGGTGAGAGAAATAAAGTTGTGCAACCCCGTCTATCTACATTGGATGTATTCGTTTAAGCGGTACATGAAAATTTTTAAAAGATATGTGAAGAATCCCCATCATCCAGAGGTCTCTATTGTTGAAAGATATGTTGCTGAGGAGGTTGTTGAGTTTTGTACTGATTATTTATCAGAAGTAAAATCTATTGGAGTTCCCAAGTCTTGCCATAAGGGAATGAGAATTGAAAGGCAAGGGACACGAGGGATGAAAGTAAAGCCCATGACTACATCTTGAACAACACCAATGAAGTTTAGGATTACTTAATCACGCATCAAGAGGAATTAAAGGTTCAAAATCCTAAAAAGACTGAGAAATAATTGCTAAATGAGTACAACAAATGTTTTCCACTATGGTTTAGGGCAAACATAAAGGAGGATCATGGTTAATCCAATATTTCTGATACATCAGATGGTTAGCTAGTGGTCTTAACTTTAATGTCAAAACTTAGAGTGGATATGACATTAATGAGTATTCATTCTATATAAAAGATCAAGACAACAATAGCACTATGCAAAATAGTGGGGTGACAGTGATAGTCAAAGCAACATATTTTTCTAGTTTGAAAGATAAAAATCCAACATTAGCATCTAGGTCATACTTTGGAGTCATTGATGAAATATGGGAAGTTGAGTACTTCAAATTTAAGATGCCCATTTTCAAGTGTAGGTGGATTGATAGGAAATATGATTAAACAGACAAGCTAGGTTTTACTCTAGTTGACCTTAAGAAGGCAAGTCATAATAAGAAAACTTTTAATATGGCTACTCATATAAGACAAGTTTTTTATGTCACTGATCCAATAGATAAAAAGTTGTTTGTGGTTCTATTAGAAAAAAGTCTCCTTACTCATGGTGAGAATGATGAATCAAGTTTGATATTGATGAGATTTCACCTTTTATGCTGGCCTAGCTTGTGTTAGATGTTGAAGATAAAGAAGATAATGTCTATGATGTGAGAATTGATCATGATGAAGGCTTGTAGGAGAATTAAAATAATGTTATAATGGCAATTAATATTATAGTATTAGAATAGTATTTTCTTTCTTTATGCTTTTATTTTTACAATATTTTAATTAGATTTATTATATTATACTACCCTTATTATCTTATTTATTTTAGGAGTAATATGGAGAATGTATCTAGCACCTGCACTGACAAAGACAAGCCTAAGAAAAATAGAAGAGGAAACACACAACTTACTGAGTTGGCCCAAATTAATGGGAAGATTCACCTTGATTTTGATGAGACAGGTGAGCCAATTGATAGGAAAAAAGGAATTTTTTTAAAATTTATATTGGATTTGTAGCACATTAAAAGATTAGTATCATGAAGGATGAATGGGATAATGTAAAAGAAAGTGAAAGAGACGAAGTTTGGGACACTATATACATACATTTTTAATTGTTAGTAAATTCATATCTACTTTTTAAAGTTATTATTTTCATATCATATTTTTTTTGTTGTATTGAATTATCAATTGTCACTAAACTGATTGTTGGCATTTGTTATTTACAAATTACTTATGACACACCTGACACTTTTAAGCACAAGTGGCTTTCATATGCTACGAGCTGATAGAGGGATTTTAAATCCAAATTTACTAGAGATTATGTGTTTCTCAAGGTTGATAGTAAAAATGAAGATGGTAGTGACAATGATACCAACAAACAACAACCATAGGACAAGTATCCTTTCATTGATTATGAGATATGGATAAAATTGTTGAGAGTAGATATAATCCCAAATTTTTGGTAAGTGAAATAAAAATAGATATTCAATTATTATTATTACATTTTTATTTTTAATAAATACTTCTTATTGTGTTTTTTAATAGGAAAAAGCAAAAAGGTTAAGAGTATTGCAAGAAAAACCCATAAAATCATACCATGTCTAAAGGAGGATATAAACATGTTTACAATATAATGCTTCAGGAGAAGTGGGAAGCTAAAGAACAAGCAGCAGGAGTTGATGATATTAGAGTTATTTCCCTTTCTTTCCTATTAGTCATGATGAAGCGTGGAAGAGAGGGTGAATGAATAAAAAGAAAGAGTTTATTACTACTGAAGCTAGAGAAGTGGCTGTGAAGATTGTAAGTATACTTTAATAGTTACATCTAGATTATAAGATTTAAATATACTAATTGCATTGATCACTTGCATGTTCTAAAATTCTCTTACAGAAGCAGCCTCTCAGGGGACTTTTACATCAACTGGCAAGAAGGATATGTTGACCACAGCCTTAGGGAGTGAAAAGCATCCTAACCGTATAGGGGAGTTCCAAAAGGTGTGGGTATAAGACAATATTTTGGACTACCACTCTCTAATAGTGTACCGATACCCCAAGTGGGAAAGATGATAGCGGAATGCAAATCAAGCTTGATAATGAAAATGCAATCAATGATCAGTTCCATGCATATGCAATCTCAACGAGCATAAAAATATGGCAGTGTTCCACTGTCAAAGTATGATCCTAACCTTTCAGATCAAGGATTATTGTACATAATTTATTTGGAAGATCCTATAAAATGTATAGTTGCATATGAAAAAGTGTATAACTATTCAACTATAATCCATCACCAGCAGTTACAAGATAATCAAGTAAAGATCATTGTTGAAGTGGTCGTGGATGCTAATGCTCTTTGTAACATCCAAAAAAATTTTAAGACTCAAATTTATTTTAAAAAAATAAAATAAAATATTTATAATTAAATTAAAATTAAAAATAATTTGATAGAGGTTTGGAGTTTGAATTTTACTAAGTAAAAGTTGGGTTTTATTTGATTTTTAACTATGAAAAAAATTACCAAAGTTGACCCGAGCTTTTGTGCTGTAATAAGAAATGTTGGGCCCTTTCTTATAATTTGCTCCAGAATGTTTTAACACCAGTTTTAAAGAGTAAAAGCACGCAAAAAACATAAATGAAAATGTAAAGGAGGAAGGAAACGCGTGAGAGAGAGAGAGAGAGGAAGAAGAGAGGAGAAAGAGAGGGAGTTAGGTTTGGATCTAGGCGGCTTTACGATCGTTGCGAGCTCGGCCACACAATAGGTAAACTCCCTATTTCAATCCTCTTCCTTCCCTCTTATTTTTCTTTAATTTTTGGAAGAGAAAATTTTTGAATTTTGATCCCAAAGGCTTTATTCTTATAAACTTTTGTTTCTTTGGATCCTAGGAAGGATGTTTTGAGTTTCTATATGGTGTTCTAATGTTTTAAGTGAATAATTGGATGAAAAGAGGTGTTTTGAGCATAAATCAAATCCAAAGAGGTTGGGTTTTGCTCTTCAATGATTTAAGTCTATTGATTTAGTTATAATTTTGCCATTTGAGCCTAATAAGATTTAAATTAAGGTTTGGTTTTCATTATAAGGGCTAATGGTAAAAGTTTGTGACATTAAATGAAGGTTTTAATTGATTAAAAATTATATAAATTGGAAATTAGCCTAGTGATGGCTAATAAATGGTTTTGGTGGTTAAGTGATAGTATGTGAATGGTTGGTTTAATATATGGACCATTAGGATGGATTATGACTCATTAACCCAAGTTATGTGGTATGAGTTATAGTCTTCATTAATGCTATTTGACATGATAAGTGATGTGGATCACTTATATGTTGTAGGAATTGTTGGTGGAATTTGTTTGGAAGTTAAGGAACAAGCTGAGCCCTATTCTGTACAAGAGGAACCCTTTTGGTACCAAGGGTTGAGGTAACAGGGGAATTTATATTTTTTATTACTTTTTTTAGCTATTTTTGAATAAATATTACTAGGTATCATGCATTACATGTTTTAAAAGATTAAATGTGCTTTATAAGGGCTTGTGGGGTACTACTTTGATTATAGTGCAAATATGTTTTCTAATTGTTTAACAACAATGTTTTTATGGAAACGAGATTTGTTTGTATGTATTATAATCATAAAAAATTGAAGTTGCACTTAAGGAAGTGTAACTAAGTAAGGTAATTTAGATAGGCTAAGGAACTGTTTAAGGGAGGTTTATAAATGTTATAATACCTTAGAGGGTTGAAGTGGTCAATACTCGGGAAAGGTAGACACGAATAAAAGGCATGATCTCGGTGGGAGTTCACCAATGAGAAGGTGTGGACTTTTGATATTCTGTGGCATACTGCCAGTACTTAGTATTGCTTTGCGTATTATAGGCTCAGTGTACTAAAGTGGTTAGTGTATTGACTGTTCGATACCTCTCAGTGGAAGAGAGAATCCAACATATGAAGTGTGAGGTTGAGTGCCTAGGCCAAGGTAGCCCTCACATAGAAAGTAAGTCGGGCTGGCTTTGGGAGGGAGTTAGCTTTGATTGCTCAGGATTCACGTCGAAGGGGCATAGGCGGTTCGGTGGATTAGATCATACTTTAGATTATGTTTTGTGCCTGTGGAGGTAGAAGTAGGTATAAGGTTTACCTGTGAGTTAAAGAGTGCCAGGGGCATTTGGTTGGTCATGAAAGGCCATACCGGCCTACGTCAGGCATTCATGCATTTTAAATGGCTAAATTATATTCTCTGTTGAATTTATTATTCATTTATTCGATTATGGCTTACTTTGTAATAATCAGTGTAGATTTCTCTGTTATTGAGACTGTGGTTGTTTTACCCCTTTTTTTTCAATACTCTAGGTCCAGGCGAAGGAACCAGTGGAGGATGGGGAAAGGAGCAGAGCTAGGGGTTGTTTGTGAATTGTAAAGAATTGCAATCCCTTTCTTTTGAGCAAATCTATTGTAATGTATTTAGGATTAGGGTGCCAGTAGGATATGATTATGTATATGTGTGTGAGTATGTGTGGATTGTATGGCTTGTGTATGAATTTTTGTTTGCTTGTAGACTTGTGGCTAGGAAATTTGGCTATGGTGTATGGTTTTGATAGATTTATTTAGTGGACCAAGTTTTCACTACAAGCAAATATTTATTTTGGTATGTATGTGATTCCACAAGCAAATGTAAAGTGGTTGCATTGCAAATGGTGTGCTATCGGTAAACATATACCTTGGATAGAGAGAGTGGGTGTGTGGGCCCTACAAAGATCTCTAAGCCAAGTGAAAATGTTTAGCGTGTGTATTCATATGTGTATATAATATTTGAAATAGTTTTTGGCCACTCTTGTGTGATTTGTGCATTTTGGGGGTTTAGGGTTGATTTTGAAAAAATGGCACTCGGGTGGTCAAATTTTGGTATAAAGAGTTTTTCTATCATTTAAATGTTCTATCATGTGTTTTCAGTGCTATTTGACGTGTCCAAAGTGTTCCCACAAGTTTGTAACCATTAGGATGAGATTTGGACGATTTTGAAAAATGACTAAAAAACTACACTTTTACATTCGAGTGTCTAAATCTTAATCCGACCGTTAGATTTCTCTAAAATTTAGGTCACAAGTAAAACCTTTTATAATCTTCATGTGGGCTTTAGAATCATATCGATCAGATATCAGACAGAGAAACGGTTGTTGTACTTCAGAATTTGGTCCAGAAGAGCTACCATGAGAGCAAAAGTGCTGTCATGACAGCAATAATTGATAATGTTACAAGATGCACGAAATTCTATTCGTCCGTTGGATCTTTCCAAAATTTGGTACACTTATAGTACCCTTTAAATGTGACGTATGAGTTTAAAATCACTTCGATCGGAGGTTGAATGGTGGAACGGTGCCTCCCAGAAGTTGGCCCGAGAGGGCTGTCATGACAGCAATTTAATGTTGTCATGACAACATCTTTTCATTCCACTTTCATCTAGCTTGCTTCCGTGTGCTATAGGTCGAACCTATAATTTTTTTAAGGTTTTAAATTTTTACTTTGTAATCATATATTTGCTTAGTGATTTAAATGGTTTGTTTTCTAAGTTGGTTTTAGGATTAACTTCTTAACCACACTTAGTTTATTTGAATTGTGTGATTTTTGGATAACACTCGGGGCAAGTGTTATATTTGGTATCAGTTTTAGGTTTATGATTCCTCTTTCCTATTTGGCACCTTAAATACATTAGTGTTATGCTCTTTCCCTTCTCCCATTAACCTGGACTAATATTATTTTTCTTTGTCTAGCTTATTCCTTTAAGAGGGGAGAAAGTTCTGTACGCTTGTAGCCGTACACCTTTCAATTCTAATATGGCTCGAAAGGGAAGAGGTAGATCGAGGAATGAAGAATGACCACTACCTCTACCTCCTCTGCCTCCGCCTCCGCCTCCGCCTCTATCACCACCACCACAGGGGATGAATGCAGTTATGGCTAGGCTACTTGAAGTGATGGTGGATATACAATAAAATCTTAGAGGTCGTGCTGTTCCAGATCAGCATTTTGACCCAAGTACTGGGCAGGGATCTTCTAGTGCTGTGGCAACTCATGGACCAGTTGTTGATAACCGAGAGGATGACATATTCAAACCTTGAAAGGAATTCTCTCGCTCTAATCCGACCACATATGATGGTAGTATGCTTGATGGGAAAGCTGAGGAGTGGTTGGATCGGATGGAGCAGTTATTTACTATTATGAAGTGTACATCTGAGGAGAGGGTTATCTTGGCTACGATGCAGCTTGTTGGTGAAACCAAGTATTGGTAAGATTATGTTAAGCCCACGGATGGAAGATCTATGTCTTGGGCCAAATTTAAAGAAAGATTTTATGATTTTTACTTTCCACCAGCTTTCAGAGACGAGAAAGAGGCAGAGTTTCATGCGTTTCAGCAGAGGGACTTAGACAAGGAGACTTTTATGAGAAAATTCAATTAGCTGTCTAAGTTCTCAACATATCTGAAGGATTCTAATGATAGCAAGTTGAAAGCAAAGAGGTTATTAGAAAAGATGAGGCCAGAATACTGCCAGCAGCTGTCTTTGTTGGGCGAGGCGACATATGATGAGATGTGCAATCATTTGAGGATTGTCGCTCACCGAGGCTGAGATACAGAGAATAGCTAGAATAAGGATACATGAGGTCAATTTTATTTTGGGTTGGCTTCTACTGGTGGTATATCCAAGAGAATGAGTTTTAGCTCTGGTTCTTCTTCTGGTGGCTCCTTTAGAGCCAGGTCTTCTTCTGCTTCTAGTAATTGGAATTTAATTCAAGATTTCAAGGTAATCAGGGTGGTAATATAAGATCTGGGGGTTCTTGTTTCTCTGGGAATGCTCCAGCACGTTCTTCACAGGCCAGTCAGGCCCCAATTCTAAACACAACAAGGTTACCTTACAATCGATGTGGTAGGGTTCATTCTGGTCATTGCTTTGCTTGCTACAAGTGTGGAAAGTTAGGCCATTTGATCCATGACTGCCCTAATTTGCATGAGAGCTCGGACTGGAGGAACGTGATTCTCGGTAGAGTGTATAAAGTATCTCAGGAGGAGGCTAGAAAGTCATCGAATTTGATCACTGGTATGGTTTCTATCTATGGCCTCGATTTAGAAGCTTTGTTTGATTGTGGTGTGATGCATTTTTTATTTCTGTCGAGCGCTTAAATAGAATGGGTATGCCTATTGACCAGTTGCCCCATGATATAGAAGTTTCCTCTACTTTTGGTTTGGTTGGTCGATCCAGTGTGGTGTGTAGGACTAAGATAACTTTTAATGGCTGATCGACTTGGGTGAATGTGATCAAATTACCTATGTAAGGGATTGATTTAATCATCGGTATGGATTGGTTGATAGCTTATGGTACCGTCTTAGATTGTGTGGCTCAAACAGTGACTTTGGTAGAAGTACCGGAGGTGATCGAGGAATACCTTGGTCATTCTTGTTTTCTTTCTTCTTTACAAGTTGAAAGGTTGATTGAGTAGGGTTGTGAGGCTTACGTGATAGTGCTTGCTACCCAAGGGTTTGAGACAGGTATAGTGGATGAAATTGAGGTTGTTAGGGAGTTCCTGGAGGTGTTTTCAGAGGATGTGTCAGGATTACCTCCAGAGCGTGAGGTTGAATTCTCGATTGACCTGGTACTGGGGACTCAGCCAATTTTAAAGGCTTCCTATAGAATGGCTCCTTTAGAGTTAGTTAAGTTAAAGAAACAGCTTGAGGAGCTATTAAATAAGGGATTTATTAGATCCAGTATTTTTTCTCAAGGATCCCCTGTCTTATTTGTGAAGAAGAAGAATAGTAGTTTGAAATTGTGTATCGATTATAGGCAGTTGAATGAGGTTACAGTGAAGAACAAGTACCCACTGCCTCACATCGATGATCTCTTAGATCAGTTAGTTGGTTGCCATGATTTTCTCTAAGATTGATTTATATTCAGGGTACTATCCGCTGAGGGTTAGTGAGAAGGATGTGGCGAAGATGGCTTTCAGGACTCGATATGGTCATTATGAGTTTTTGGTTATGCCATTCGGGCTGACTAATGTGCCTGCGATTTTCATGGACTATATGAACCACATTTTTTGACTTTTCTTGGATCAGTTTGTAGTGGTTTTATTGATGATATACTGATCTACTCTAAAGATGAGGAGTAGCATGCTAGACACTTGAGGATTGTCTTAAGGTTTCTGTAAGATCATAAGCTATATGCCAAGCTTAGTAAGTATGAGTTTTAGATAAGAGAGGTTAGGTTCTTGGGATATATCGTGTCGGCAAATGGTATTGCAGTTGATCCATAAAAGGTTGAAGCAGTCTCACAATGGGAAAGACCAAAATTGATAATAGAGATCCATAGTTTCTAGGATTAGCAGGTTACTACCAGCGTTTTATCAAAGGTTTCTCTCAGATTTCTATACCTTTGACTAGACTCACAAGGAAGGATAGGCCATTTATCTAGGATGATAGGTGCGAGACAGCTTTTCTTGAGTTGAAAGAAAGGTTAACAACAGCTCCAGTGTTGGTGATTTCGGATCCTCAAAAGCCCTATGACGTGTATACTGATGCCTTTCATAATGGTCTTGGTTATGTTCTAATGTAAGATGAGAGGGCAGCGGCTTATGCATCTCGACAACTTAGGCCAATGAGGAAAATTATCCAACGCATGATCTCGAGTTAGCTGCTGTGGTTTTTGTATTGAAGATCTGGCGTCATTATCTTTATGGAACAGAGTTCAGGGTCATGAGTGACCATAAAAGTCTTAAGTACCTGGTGGATCAAAAAGAGCTAAACATGAGACAGAGACATTAGATAGAATTTCTTAAAGATTATAATTTTGAATTTAAGTATCATCCGGGGAAAGCAAATATGGTAGCAGATGTTCTTAGTCACAAGACCTTACATGTAGCCTATTTAATGGTTTGGGAGCATAGATTGATGGAGTCTTTGGTTGAGACTTCTCTGGTATGATTGAGTTCTCCTTGAATAGTCTTAAAACTACGGTTATTTCCAATGAATTTTAGAAAGAGATACGAGATGCTCAACTTCAAGATCCGATTTTATTAAAAATAAGCTAAGACATCCAGAATGGTGAGACAATGGACTATTGGTTTAGTGATGATGTGTATGTGATTTTCAAGGATAGGGTGTGTATTCCCAACAATGAGTCTATTTAGAAGAAATTGTTGGATGAGGTGCATCAAAGTAGCTACACCTTTCATCCCGATGTTACTAAGATGTATCATGACATGCAACGTCATTAGTGGTGGCCAGGCATGAAAAAGGATGTCACAGAGTATGTTAGTAAGTGTTTAACCTGTTAAAAGGTCAAGATAGAGCACCAAAAACCATCAGTGTTGTTACAGCCTTTGGGATTCCTAAATGAAAATGGGAGAGTATTTCAATGGATTTTGTATCTGGTTTGCCGAGGACCCAGGCTAGTTTTGACTCTATTTAGGTAATTGTAGATCGTTTGACTAAGTCAGCACATTTTTTACCGATCAAGACCACCTATACGGTTGATAGGTATGCTGAGATCTACATTAAGGAGGTTGTGCGACTACATGGGGTACCGAGGGATATTGTTTCAGACCGTGATCCTTAGTTTACATCGAATTTATGGCAAGCTATGCAAAGGGCTATGGCACGAATCTGAAGTTTAGTACATCTTATCATCCACAAACAAATGGATAAATTGAGCGGATGATCCAGACATTAGAGGATATGTTGAGGTCATGTGCCCTAGAGCTTTAGGGAAGCTGGGATAAGTATTTGCCTCTGGCGGAGTTTGCTTATAATAACAGTTATCATGCCAGTATTCAGATGGCTCCTTATGAAGCATTGTATGGAAGACGGTGTAGATCACCTCTCTATTGGTATGAGTTGAGTGAGAGGATAATGATGGGACCGGATGTGGTAGATGAGACCATAAAAAAAATTAAATTGATCTAATAAAAGCTTCTTACGGTATAGAGTAGACAGAAAAGTTATGCAGATAATCGTCGTAAAGACCTATCTTTTGAGGTTGGGGATCATGCGTTTCTTAAGATTTCCCCATTAACGGACGTTGGACGCTCAATTCAGGCTAAGAAGTTGTCTCCTCGATATATGGGTCCTTTTGAGGTTTTGAAGAAAGCTGGGCCAATGGCTTATCAGTTGGCATTATCGCCTCAGTTTTAAAGTACCAGCCAAACCCGTCGCATGTGATAGAACCTGAGGAGGTTGAAATTCAGGAGAATTTAATCTACCGGACTAAACCAGATCATATTGTGGATGCTAAGGATAAGCAGCTCAGAAATAATACAATCCGGTTGGTAAAAGTGATTTGAAGAGGGACGGCTCCGGGAGATGCAACCTAGTAGACTGAGGATCAAATGAGGAAGGAATATCCATAGTTATTTCCCTAGGTATGTTTCTCTCTTTGATTCATGAATTAGCTTGGATTTTAGGGACAAAATCCTTTTTAAAGGAGGGAAGAATGTAACATCCCAAAAAATTTTAAGACTCAAATTTATTTTAAAAAAATAAAATAAAATATCTATAATTAAAATTAAAATTAAAAATAATTTGATAGAGGTCTGGAGTTTGAATTTTACTAAGCAAAAGTTGAGTTTTATTTTATTTTTAACTATGAAAAAAATTACTAAAGTTGACTCGGGCTTTTGTGCTATAATAAGAAATATTGAGCCCTTTCTTGTAATTTGCCCCAAAATGTTTTAACATCAGTTTTGAAGAGTGAAAGCACGCAAAAAACAGAAATGAAAATGCAAAGGAGGAAGGAAATGTGTGAGAGAGAGAGAGGAGAAGAAGAAGAAGAAGAGAGGAGAAAGAGAGGGAGTTAGGCTTGGATCTAGGGGGCTTTACGACCGTTGCGAGTTCGGCTACATAATAGAGAAACTCCCTACTTCAATCCTCTTCCTTCCCTCTTGTTTTTCTTCAATTTTTGGAAGAGGGAATTTTTGAATTTTGATTCTAAAGGCTTTATTCTTATAAGCTTTTATTTTTTTGGATCCTAGGGAGGATGTTTTGAGTTTCTATATGGTGTTCTAATGTTTTGAGTGGATAATTGGATGAAAAGAGGTGTTTTGAGCATAAATCCAACCCCAAGAGGTTGGGTTTTGCTCTTCAATAATTTAAGTCTATTGATTTAGTCATAATTTTGCCATCTGAGCCCAATAAGATTTAAATTAAGGTTTGGTTTTCATTATAAGGGCTAATGGTGAAAGTTTGTGACACTAAATGAAGGTTTTTAATTGATTAAAAATTATATAAATTGGAAATTAGCCTAGTGATGGCTAATAAATGGTTTTGGTGGTTAAGTGATACTATGTGAATGGTTGGTTTAATATATGGACCATTAGGATGGATTATGACTCATTGACCTAAGTTGTGTGGTATGAGTTATAATCTTCATTAATGTTATTTGACATGATAAGTGATGTAGATCACTTATATGTTGTAGAAATTGTGGGTGGAATTTGTTTGAAAGTTAAGGAACAAGTCTAGCCCTATTATGTACAAGAGGAACCCTTTTGGTACCAAAAGGTTGAGATAACAGGGAAATTTATATTTCTTATTACTTTGTTTTAGCTATTTTTGAATAAATATTATTAGCTATCATACATTACATGTTTTAAAAGATTAAATGTGCTTTATAAGGGGTTATGGGGTACTACTTTGATTATAGTGCAAATATGTTTTCTAATTGTTTAACAACAATGTTTTTATAGAAACGAGATTTGTTTGCATGTATTGTAATCATAAAAAATTAAAGTTGCACTTAAAGAAGTGTAACTAAGTAAGTTACCTTAGATAGGCTAAGGAATCGTTTAAGGGAGGTTTATAAATATTATATTACCTTAGAGGGTTAAAGTGGTCAATACTCGGGAAAGGTAGACATAAATAAAAGGCATGATCTCGATGGGAGTTCACCAATGAGAAGGTGTGGACTTTTGATATTCTGCGGCACACTACCAGTACTCAGTGTTGCTTTACGTATTGTGGGCTCAGTGCACTAAAGTGGTTAGTGTATTGAGTGTTTGGTACCTCTCAGTGGGAGAGGGAATCTGACATATGAAGTGTGAGGTTGAGTGTGTAGGCCAAGGTAGCTCTCACATGGAAAGTAAGTCGAGCTGGCTCTGGGACTGCTCAGGATTCACGTCGAAGGGGCATAGGCGGTTCGGTGGATTAGATCATGCCTTAGATTATGTTTTGTGCCTATGAAGGTACAAGTAGGTATAAGGTTTACTTGTGAGTTAAAGAGTGCCAGGGGGCATTCTGTTAGTCATGAAAGACCATACCGGCCTATGTCATGCATTCATGCATTTTAAATGGCTAAATTATATACTATATTGAATTTATTATTTGTTTATTCGATTATAGCTTACTTTATAATAATCAGTGTAGATTTCTCTGTTATGAGATTGTGGTTGTCTCACCTCTTTCTTTTTAATATTCTAGGTCCAGGCAAAGAAACCAATGGAGGATGGGGAAAGGAGCAGGCTAGGGGTTATTTGTAAATTGTAAAGAACTGCAACCCCTTTCTTTTAAGCAAATCTATTGTAATGTATTTAGGATTAGAGTGCCAGTAAGATATGATTATATATGTGTGTGTGAGTATGTGTGGATTGTATGACTTGTGTATGAATTTTTATTTGTTTGTAGACTTGTGGCTAGGAAACATGGCTATGGTGTGTGGTTTTAATGAATTTATTTAGTGGACCAAGTTTTCACTACAAGCAAATATTTATTTTGGTATGTATGTGATTCCACAAGCAAATGCAAAGTGGTTGTATTGTAAATGGTGTGCTATGGGCAAACATACACCTTGGATAGAGAGAGTGGGTGCGTGGGCCCCACAGAGATCTCTAAGTCAAGTGAAAATATTTAGTGTGTGTATTCATATGTGTATATGATATTTGGAATAGTTTTTGGCCACTCTTGTGTGATTTGTGCATTTTGAAGGTTTATGGTCCATTTTAGGAAATGGCACCCGGGTGGTCGAATTTTGGTATAAAAGATTTTTCTATCATTTAAATGTTCAATCAAGTGTTTTTAGTCATATTTGACGTATCCAAAGTGTTCCCACAAGTTTGTGACTATTAGGATGAGATTTGGACAATTTTGAAAAAATCATTTTTACCAAAAAACTGTACTTATACATCCGGGTGTCCAAATCTTAATTCGACTATTGGATTTCTCTAAAATTTAGGTCACAAGTAAAACCTTTTATAAACTTCATGTGGGCTTTGGAATCACATCGATTATCAGACAGAGAAACAACGCACTCTAAAATTTGGTCCGGAGGAGCTGTCATGATAGCAAAAGTGCTGTCATGACAACAATAATTGATAATGTTGCAACATGCACAAAATTTAATCTGTCCGTTGGATCTTTTCAAAATTTGGTATACTTATAGTACCCTTTGAATGTGACATGTGACTTTTAAAATCACTTTGATCGGAGGCGGATAGTAGAACGGCGCCTCTTAAAAGTTGGCCCGGGAGGGCTGTCTAATGCTGTCATAACAACATCTTTTTATTCCATTCATCTAACTTGCTTTCGTGTGCTATAGATAAAACCTATAATTTTTTTAAGGTTTTAAATGTTTACTTTGCAATCATGTATTTGCTTAGTGATTTAAATGGTTTGTTTCCTAAATTGATTTTAGGATTAACTTCTTAACCACACTTAATTTATTTGACTTATGTGATTTTTGGATAACACTCAGGACAAGTGTTACACTCTTGTGCTATTTCCTACTAAGAAGGTCCAAATAGTAGGACAAGCTCAATGGACTTTTATTATTTGGTTGAGAAGGCATGTTCAATAAGTTGCTGAAGAGGTATGAAAACTTTATAATTTTGAATATTTCTTAATTAATATGATAGATGTTTTTAATTTTGATTATATATTAATTAGGAACTTCAACAATCAAAAGAATCACTGGGTTCCAATCCCCAACCAATTCGAGATGATTTGAAACAGTTAGCTTCCATGATTGTTGACATGAATGAATTTACTGATGAAATACAAGTAAGTGAGGAAATTGTTGAGAAGGATATTACTTTTCAAGTTGCCAGAAATGATATTAATGCTCTCATTATTATGAAGTCATTGGATGTATCAATAACATAAGTTTTTATCATGTAAGTATTTATTTTTATTTTAATTTAATATTCATTATTTTTATTTATTGTTAATATTTTTGTTATTATCAAAGGTTCTTGCACAAATTGTGCATCCAATTTGATATCCATCATTATTATGGATTTTTATCTCCACTCTTAACATCAGTTGGGAAACCAAATCAAAAAGCATATTATATTGAAAGTGCGATGAATAAGCTAAAGAAGAGGTATTTTTTTGCACCAATTATTGGAAGGCATCAAACATCCTATTCATCTTTCTATTTATAAAATATTTGCATAATTATGTGATACTAATATAAACTAATATTTTATGGAAATCATTGGATGCTTCCTATCATTTCTCCCCATGAAACTACTATATATTGGTTTTATTCATTACAATGGGAAGTAAGTGATGAAATGAAGTCATTGCTTGAATCGTAAGTATCTTGAATAATTATTTTGTGATATTATTAGCATCTTTTTAACATATTCTAAGCGTATATATTTGAAAAATAGATCTTTACATCATTATTGAAGGTTGGGGGATATAGTTGACAAGAAAAAAAATGAAATCAAGTGGATGCCTATACAAGTAAGCATTTTAAAATTCTTTTCCAAATTAGAATAAAGACTATAATATTGATTTGATGAATTAAATTGGTTTTAATTTTTTTAATAGTGTGCTCGACAACCAAGAAGTATAAAATGTGGTTATTACGTGATGATTTTCCTGTATGAAATCATTACTCAAGGCATTACTCACTCATTTGAGAAGGTAATAACTTATTAAAAATAATTTATATTTTACACTTTACCCTATACTTGAATTAATATGCATCCATATATTTTTAGTTATATGCAGCATTTTAATAGTTTAGAGCCATTTTTCAAACAAGAGCTAAAACATATACGGAATATATGGTCTATACTTACTTTTTAGAATTGATAAATTAGATTAGATAATTAGATAGATGTTTGCATTGGATATGTAGAAATTTCAATGGATATGTTTGGAATCGTCTTTAGTATGTATAAATGCAGGCTTTTGCAAGTAAGGGATTGAAAGAATACCAAATACGTACTCTTTTAAAAGAAAATTACACATACCGCGACAGTTGTATATTGAACTATGGTAAAATATACCTTTTCGCGATAGTTGTTACTTAAATTGTCTCAAAAAGTAGTACTTTTTATGACAGTTCTGGTTATAACTATCACATAAAATACCCACAAAGTTGATTTCCAAGCTATTTATTACGACAAATGTTGTAATAATTGGCGAAATGTTACCAGTACAATGACATTTATTAATATAACTATCATGGTAAGTTAATACTTTTCTCTATAGTCCTTATGAGACTGTCGCGAAAGGTGTCAACTTACAACTACACCTTTTTCCACTACATCACTTCTTATGTCACGAAATTTAGTTTTCAACTGTTGTAAAATATGCTTTTTGCACCAGTGTCCCTCTCTGCTTTTCTTCTCAAGGATAATATCAGGCTTCAACTCCAACATCCACAGGAACCCAGTGTTGGTCAAGGATAACATCACCACTAGAGACGAGTTTAACAAGAGGACAATAGTGAAAATTAGCATATTCACCACACCTGGTGGAAGATGAGGACTAGAGAGAAGAGATAGAGAGAGAGAGAGGAGTTCCATAAGCTATGCATGCATGTATGCATAAAGGTGCTCTAATTAAAGGTATTTTTGCTTCTAACCGATAGCCATCTCCTCCACTTTCTCTCTTTCCCCTCCTCGCTATCTCTCTCTCCCCCTCATCGAAACTTGCATGAAGAATCCATGGACACACACTTGAGCCCTCCATCGATGACCTCTGGAGGACCCACACCTTACTCTAACAGATTCACACACTCAGGCTCCTATTTTTTTTAGTAAAAATAGAGATATCAACCTATCCAAGTTTGCCAATTTCTACTAGGTTCTATAGAATGCATGCATGTCGATAGCCGAGCATGGTGGAAACTTGGAAGGGTTAGTAAAGAAGAAGTCCAGACTTGTTGTCTTTGTTCTTGGATTCTGGAATAGAATAAAGGTTACTACTAAGGTTGCTAGGAAACTTGCTTCGTTCTTGCTTAGTGGTTTGAAACTGTTAGGAGGAGAGAGATAGAGATTTGAGAAAGAGAAAGGGAGAGGAGATTCCTAGAGACTTTAAGGGCAAGATGGTGAGAGGGATTATAAGTAAAGAATGAGACTAATGATTGTTCCAAATAATTTGCATGAACTTCTCATTCTTTAAGCATTGTTGTTTTTGTTGAATTTGTTCGAGCTAATAAAAACTATTTAAAAATGAATGGTGGGACCCAGTTAAATTATTTATAATAAGAACTATTAAAAAAATTCAAATGTGGACTTGACTAATGGTTAAAATGGATGGACAAGGTGATAGAAACTAAATTCTCAGTGGTTTAAGGGTAGAAATGACCTGAAGTCAAGTTTAAGGTTATCTGCACACTTTTGCGTATACTTCAAGGACATTGTTTATCCTTAATCCAAACATAATTACTAAAAACATATACCATACATGCTTGATATATCAAGTATGATTTGCTCTACAATATTCCCGATATAAGAATTCTCCTCGCTTTGGATATGTTGGGAACTGGATATCTCTTGAGGCTTGTCATGTTTTGTGCATATATTATGAATACCACAATCATTTTGAATATAGGTGAGAGTTCACCTTAGGAAAATTAATTTTAATAAGTCCACATGGTACTCTATCAATACTAGTTCAGCATTACTATTTTTTAATTATTAATTAATAGCCCTTAATATCACCTAATTGGGGTGTGGGGTAGGACTTGTCCTTAATATCACCCTAGAGGGGTATGCAGTAAGGCATCATAGCACCCCTAATATTCAAAATGGGGGAATTCACAATCCGAAAGTGAATGTGGAGCCTTTGGCCAAGTCACCTTTCACGATTGAAGAGTTTGAGCCTTTCTAAGTAACAGGTTGTGAACTCCATTGGAATGATTTTAGTGGATTTTGATGTGTTGGCACTATTGAAAATTGTGACCTAGGGCTAATCATTGTACTATGCACATTGTTATTTAATGAATTTCTCTTTTGTTATCATATCAATTGCATGTTCACTATGATAACTGTATCTTTGGACAAACTATAGTGATTATTCTAAATGTCCCTTATCAATCATCTTTAAGGGTTCTAGATAAAACAAGACTATCATAACTTTGATTAATTATAGAGATACAAATTAAAGTCATAGGAACTTGAAAGAGTATAAGGTGCTGGATTGACCCACTATGGGAAAGATGCATGGTACAAGTCATAAGCTTATCTCATACGTAACCCTATCACTAAGCCCTTTGACTTGAGATCATCATGAATTCTTACATGATGACACTGGACTTTGACCTAGTCAAAAGTCACTTTTGATCAGGTAATCATAAAGGCTATGATTGAGTCTAATAATATTCATGCAGAGGAATATAAGTGGTCAAGATGGAATTAATCTCTTACATTAAGTGAGAGCTTTAAAATCACTTCAATCGGAGGACGAATAACGGAACGGCGCCTCCCGAAAGTTGGCTCGGGAGAGCTATCATGACAGTAATTTAATGCTGTCATGACAGCATCTTTTTATTCCACTTTTGTCTAACTTGCTTTCGTGCACTATAGGTAGAACCTATAATTTTTTTAAGGTTTTAAATAATTTATTTCTTAAGTTGGTTAAAGGATCAACTCCTTAACCACACTTAGTTTATTTGAATTATGTAATTTTTGGATAACACTCGAGGCTTACATATTGCCTCATCTTTTAATATAGGATATCCAACGCTCCTAAATCAATTAAGAGGAAAAACAATTTTTAACCCATTTGTTAAAATATGAAGTGTAGTTAAATCTCTAACTTAATTATTAGTAGAAATCAATATCCTATGATAACTTATTAATTATATTCACTTTTAAAATAAATATTTTTATTTAGATGAAAATGCTTTCTGAGATTAGAAAAAACAATATAGAGAGACAGAGGTATGGTCAAAACTCAACTTACATTGACAAGTAAATCACTCCAATCATGATTGTTCACTCTATCCACTATGATTATTTTACATTGCTTTTGATCTGACAATAGTATGCTAATTTATCTCGATCTCTTCCAAAAAACATCAAAATCTATTTCCCCTTCCTTTTACTTTATTCATCCCCTTTAACAATAATCTTCACACACACACAAAATCTAAAATTAAAGTAGAGATCATCACAACCTTGATAGCAACGCTTTGTTATAGATAATAAGATAGCCAGTTAGAATGTGCTTGGTATTGTGTTGGTTTTAGTTAAAGCCACGTTTTGATCAAAATCAAAAGACTGCTTCTATATTTCTTTGGCCAAAACGCGATTTTGACCAAAATCAAAACAATACCAAACACACACTATAATTTCTTGATATATATGATCATCTCTCAAGAATTTGCTTGGATGCACGAAGCTGAAATTGACTAGCCGCCACTGCATCATCCACACACAAAAAGAAGGACTCTTTCCCAACCACTTCTACAAACTTTGATGTTATCAACTTCTCCATAACCTCCTTCCTTGGGTTCACTATTGAAATCTGCATAATTCAAACAACAACAAAAAATTATGTGTGTTATTATATAAATAATTAAAGGCTTGTCTGATTGCCTGATTTCAGAACACTTTTTTGTTTTGAAAAAAGAAAAAAAAGAATATTTAAAGATATGTTTTCTGTTATTTGTTCTAAAAAATAACAAAAACCAAATCAAAATACATTACATTGTTGATTATTAAAAATTATAGTTACCCTAATCAATAATTATTATAAGTCACTACCATTAATTGTTGGTGGTTATGCTATCGATCAATTTTTTTTATTTTCAAATAATTTTTAAATTAATACAACCAAGCAGATTTTTTATTTATTTTACTTTGAAAAATAATTTTAAAACTGCATTATAATATATATATATATATATATATTTAAATGACAATAAAAACGAAATAGGACTTAATTTTTTTTTTTTAAAGATGTAAGTTAAAAGAGTAAGAAAAGTCAAAGTCGATTCCCATAATTAAAATCTCCCCTCCAACTAATAGAACCTATAAGTTTCGTGCAAAATAAAAACCCGATGCAAAACACGGAATTCATGGGATATACATACCTGCTTTCCATTTTTTCCTAGGATCTTACGTAACTCCAATAGTCCTTCAATGGCAGTTACATCAATGGAGGTTACGCCTGTCCATGTATAAATTAAATAATAATGTTATATTTAATTACATATTATATAGAGAGGATAAAATTTATTTTCCTTATATGTAGAAAATTCACAAAAACATATATATACTTTACGTACTTGATATATCGAGTATGACCTGCTCTACAGTATTCCCGATATGAGAATTCTCCTCGCTCTGGATATACCTCCTGATCCTATTCCATAGTATTTTTTTTAAAGAAAATTTATAAGAAACAAGCTAATAATCATCGTATATCATCTATTTTTTAATATAGATATGTCTAGAACTATAAATACATAAATACGATTTTAATATTTACATGAAAATTTCAGATCGCAAAAGAAGACACGGTAGGTCAAAGTCTAGATAAATATACATAATAACAGTCTGTTTTCAAAATAGACGATCTTCAATTAAGATTCAAAATCTACAATAAACATATTAGAGTTGTGCATTAATCACACACTAAATTAGCTACGTTGGAAAAAGTCACAACTTATTTATATGGTTGTGATTAATTATTTAATCACTCAATGTGGGACTATAATATATTCAAAGAAACAAGTAATTAATGAAGTTGGAAAAAGTGGAAAAAGAAAGGAATATATATATATATATATATATACCTCTCTTTGATGTAGGAAGAGTTGGCGAAGTAGATAGGAGAACCAAGTTGAACGATGAGAACACCTGGCAATAAGGTTGAAGTTGGATACTGCTCAACGTCTCTGTACAAAGATGAGTCTGGTATCTTTCCAAGCTTGCATGACGCTGGCCTAGCCACGTACAACAGTGCTCTCAGCACTCCAAGTCCAATCTTCACATACCAAATCATTTATCAGCACTTAATTACCATCAATTTTTGTCAAAACCGAACTGAGGTCAGACTATAGTCAGGTGGTTGGGTCGATCTGCCTTAATTAAAATAATGAAACCAACAAAGATTGATCCAATTGATAAGGTTTTGGCCAATAATTTATAAGGTTGTGAAATCAATTTTCGCTGTCAATATGAAAATCTTGTTAATGAATAATCTATAAATACCTCTTTATGAGAGCTCTTTGATATGTCCTCATCCTGGTGAGCCCTCAGGAACTAACCCACCTCAACTTATTTTTATAAAAAAGATAATAATATTTTAAACAATATTTAACCATATATTTGTCATATATGTCAAATTTATAGTCAACTGCATTAATAGTATAATAAAACTATTGTCTATTACAAATAATCAAAATAATCAAATATGCCGCTCTAATTATCTAATTAAACCAACACAAGTTTTCATCATTAACTAAAATCACCGATAAATGATCATACGTACACTCGCGGATATAGCACTAGAGAAAAGTTAACCGCAAGTAGAGACAAATCTAAAGGGGGCAAGCGCCCATACTTTCCCATTTTCTTTGTATTTATAGTATAATGCTTCCTTTGTAAAAAACAAATGTTAAAATTGACTCTAGCCCTCCATATTTTATGTGATTTGAAAATCCCCCATACGTATTGAACTCTGGATTCGTCCTTGACTAGTTACAAGACAAATAAAAACACAAAATAACATAATTTGACGATAGTGATTTTTTTTTTTTTTAAAAAATGAAATCCGATTCTAACTGGTTTCGTTGTGGTTCACTTTCCCCAATGATCTAAAAGTTGACTAGACCAAATCGTAGGCCGATTTCTTGTTAGATAAGTGGTACCGGCCTGCTGGTTCATCAATCCGGTTCTGAAATAATTATATGAATAAGTTAGTTGATTATTGAGATTTGGGGACTCACAGATAAGAAGAGGCCAACGTCCATGCTAATGAAGGTGACTCCTAAGAAGCAAGACATGCAAATGAGGAAGTCAAACTTGTCGACCTTGTAGAGATGGATGGCTTCTTCATAGTCAATAAGTCCCAACATGGCTGATATAATGATCGCTGACAGTGCCACTAGAGGAGTGTATCCAAACAAAGGAGCCAAAAATATTAGTGTCATCGCCATAAACACTGCTTGCACTGCGTTCGACATCTGCGTCTTGCATCCTGAGTTATAATTCACTGCACTTTTCGAAAATGGCCCTGCAAAATTCATTATTTACATTATTACCCACATTCATTAATTAATTAATCAATCTTGATTGATTAATTAATTAATTACGTACCACTGGTTAAGTAGCATGAAGTGAAAGAGCCAAGAAGGTTCATTAGACCAAATGCGACCATCTCCTTGTTCCCGTCATGGGGGGTATTTTCGGTCACAGCGAAGCTTCTTCCTATTGCTATACCTTCCTGCAAATAAGAACATAATAAAATATAATTATATGGGTAACGTGAAACAAAATATGGAACTATATAGGCATGTTTAATTACCTATTTTCTGAATAGTTTTTTATTCTGAAAAACAAAAAAAAATGAAAAAAGAAACATGTTTGAAAATTTGTTTTTTATGTTATATGTTCTAAAAAATTAATCTACAAAGTTCTTATAGTTTCTTTTAATTTAGAATTAGGTTCATGTAATATATTTTATTTTAATCAAGCTCTTATAGAATTAATTACATATTTTCTTATAACTCAAAATTTATATAATTAGCCTATGTCTTCTAAATAATTTTTCCACATAATTTTTTTGTAAAAATGTAAAAATTGTATCAAAACAAAAAAATTATCAAAATAATTAAATCAATTTTCTTATAAATTTCAAGTGTTTAATAATTTTAACTTTTAGGTATTAACATGTATAAGGGATAAAAAAAATACAGTGACCTAATTTAAAATTGAAAGAAACTTATAAGTACATGAATATTTTAATTTAATTTAATTTCTTACCGCCAGTGACAAAACGCCTGTGATGATGCCAGCTTTCAGGACTGCCGGTAAATATTTAGGATCAAAGTTTAGTAAGCTGATAGATAGAGGATTTAAGCCTCGATCTAGGTGACCCACCTGAAGTAATTAAAATAACTTATTATGTAAGATAATAATAAATTAAATCAAAGAAAATAGGAAAAAGTAAACTTGATTAATAATTCATTAACTAACAATTTGAATTCCATGATTTTGGCCTTTGGCAAGGTAGGTGATGATAGCTCCAACGATCACTGTTGTTATTGGAGCTATAGCTGCAACCCAAAAGAACTTCTGATTTTTCTTCTTCTGCAAAATCCCAATATTAATGTAAGTAAAAATTAATGAATTAGTTTTTACCAAAAAATATTTTAATTTCTATAAAAGTTCACCTAATTTTTCTGAGACAAAAGTATAAAGACGAATTTTTTGGAGCAATATAAATACACAGTAATACTAAAGACACAAGATAAATCACCTACCACATATTTAGTGAACATCAAGAAAGCAACGAAGATGACGCCCATGAGTGTGGTCTCCCACCTTATCTAACTCAAGAAAATATACATATTTAAAAAAAAGTATTAGCTTAATTTGATTCCTAACAAAAACAAAATTAATTACAATTAGCTACATATAATTATCAAGTAAAACGTTGATTTTTTTTTAAATATCATTTTCATATCACTCATCTCAGCTTCATGTACATTTCTTTAATTGACTGTCACTCGATGTGATATTTTTGCATCTTTTTTCTTCTTTACTTAGGTTTGTACTTTTTTATATACTATGACACTACGTTAAATTTACGTATTAATTATATGGAGACTATGCTAGAATGTTATAATTTGACATAAAAAAGGACAAGCATAGCAAATTAAAAGTTGCAACTAATGCCACACATGACATGAAGCTAGCTCATGCTGTAGAAGGTGAAGACGTGAAGTAAACTGTAAGTAAATATAAACTCTCTTGATATATAAAAGAAGAAAAGGATGTACTAACTAGAACCCATCTAGAAAGAACTCTATGGGGCTAAAATACAAAATTACATAATATTGGGGTAAAATTTAGTTTTAACATTTTTTTACAAATAAAAACGAAACAAAACTTAAAAAAAAAAAAATTGAACATGGTTGCTTGCCCCCTTAAATCTGTCCCTCAATATTAATACTCTATCTACGTCTTTTAAGGGGGGGTGTTTGTATTATTATACACATAGTATTAAGATATAATTAATACATAAAGACACAGAGTACATTATTAAATTAGGAAAATCACAAAAAAGTCCATTATAGGGATTCAAATTAATATAAGGTCTCGCGACTTGCAAAAATTATATACCCCCAAATCACAAATATTTTATTTTGAATTTATGTTGTATATAATTATTAAATTATTCTCATTTAATTTTATTTTAAAAAAAAAACAACCCATCCATTGATTCCCAAATCTTTTGGGGTCATCCTCGATGGAAGCTCGGCTAGAAACAACGGATCGCCTGAGCCACGCAACACCCTAGTTGTAAACCCAAGTTCAGAGTATGGTGCCTATAATTTTAGAGACTTCGATCGAAAACATTTTTGGGCAAGTGAATGATAGAGAAAAAGATTGTGGATATTATAGAGAGGAAAAAAAAAACAAAAAAAACAAAGAGACATGCCAAGAACTGTGGCTCAGGTGATCCATGGTTTCCAGTGGAGCTTCCGTCAGGGATGGGATGGGTTTTTTTTTAAAAAAAAAAATCAGTAATTATACATAAAATATATTTAAAATAAAAAATTTAAAACTTAAGAGTAGTTTATGTATTTCATAGACCCATAATTAGGATTACTGCAATTAACTTTGCAGTGATTTTCCCTATTAAATTTACCCTTAAAGCTTTAAAAATATATTGTTTTAAAGTTGTTAGAGAAAATAAGAGTATAATAAAGATAATAATAAATGATGCTTTGAAATGTTCAAAAGAAATAAAAAAACAGAAATAATAAATTAAAAAGACATGTATTTTGAAAATAAAATATTATTTTTATGTATTAACTTGCAGGTAACAATATTATTAATATGTGGCATACGAACCTCATTCCTGTTGACCACGATGGCCTTGAGCACAGAGATGAGGCTTGTGCGACTGGCGAAATGTGTCATTCCAAATATGCCCCTCAGTTGTTGAAGACACAGTATTACTGCTGTCCCTCCCATGAAGCCTGTTATGGTCGAATGCGATAAGAAATCCACCAATATCCCTAATCTGTAAAATCGCAAATTATTGTTAATTTTTAATTGAACTAAATAAAGTGGAATGAAGATATATGAATTTTCTCTAAATACTCCATCCTTTTAAAATATATACTTCCTTTTTTTAATTTTTAATGTGTAATTAACACTTTTTTTCAAAAATACTCTTAATAAATGACAAAAAAGACTTTTAATAAATAAATCATTCAACCATTTATTTTTAGTAAAAAATAAAGATAAATATAAAAAGATAATATTAATTTAAAGATTAATTTATTAATGATATAATTCAATTAAAATTAAAAATATATTATATTTTTTAATAGATGGAGTAGATGTAGATCCTTGGGACGAGAAAAAGATATAAAAGTTTATGGGTTTCACATCTTCAATAGGGCCTAGAAAACGCTTTAATTTTTAAGTTTTATTTATAAATCACTTTTAATATATTTTACCAAAATCAAGAAATGTTTAAAACTCATTAATTTTATCTAAAAATTTAATAATTTTTTAATTTTATCTCTATTAAATATATATATTTTAACAACATACTTTTTCTGTCTCTATATATAAGGTGTTTTTTAAAAACTTATTTTGTCCATAACTATAATATGTGTCACAATATTTTTAAATAATTAAATAATTTTGTCCTTGTTTTGAAAAGAGAGAAGAGATATTAATTGTATGTTTTACCCACACCACCATGATATTAATCAACATTATTAGAGGTAAAATTAAAAAATTACCGTGATTTAATAGGATTTTAACTAAATAGCAAACTTTATTAGTATATTTGATTCAATTAAAAATATCTTATATATAAATATGGATAAAGTATTTTCTCTCGCCAATATTAGTGGAGGGTAAATGAAAAAATTTATTATAAAAATTTAATGAGATGACTTAACCCAAAAAAAAAAAAAAATTCTCTACCCTATAAATAAACAAGAGGAGGTATCTTTTCTCTCTGCTTGTATCCTTCCATAAATATAAAACGTCCTGTTCATTATGCTTTGCACAAGTCCTGTCTACATAGAAATTAATCAAACTATTCATGGTTTATAAGAATTGAATTCCCTCATTCTCTCCATATTTATAATTCAAACAGTTAATTTAATTATCTATATCATTTAATGTTCGTATATTTAATATCGTCACTTAAATGTTGTTAAAAGCAAAGATCATAATGTGCTTTATGGTAGTAATTAAATGAATAATATATTTAGTTTAATGTTATAATTAGTAATCTTACAATATTAAACTAAATGAATAATTTAATGGACAGATATGATTATATATAGAGACAGAGATATTAAGAGAGGGTAATGCAAACCCAAGGTTCATGGATTTGTTTTATATATATATATATATATAGTATATTAATATGGGCGCCAAGAGAAAAGGGATGAAAAATTTAGTTCATATAAAGTATATAGAATAATGTCAATAAGAATTAAAAAAACTGTTTAACATGTGATTAAACTTGTTTTTATTTCAATTTCTCAAATTCACATGCACCCACACAACCCAAACATGTCAATACAATGTTCGAAACCCACAATAAAACAGTATATATAGTTGTTAGAGCAGACTCATCATAGTGATTATATAAATCTGAACGGTCTAAATGGATGCCCGAAACTGCTCCGTGGCTGATGCACAAGAATCTGTGCAAACAGTGAACACGGTTCGGGATCGAAATTCGCTGTTCAGTGTTCGTCGTCTCTTAACAGCGGTGGAAACTTTCAACAAAACGATAATTATATAGAAATAAACGATGATCATGTAATATATGTGTGCATGTGTGATAAAAACATGTACTGTTCATAAGCGAGTTGTAATTTGATTCTCACCTTAGAATACCTAAAGCAGCCTGAAATACGCCGGTGATGAAGGTAGTGGTGAAAATCAAATGAACATACAGCACAGGATCGTCCTCAGGCTTCGCCACGCTCGAAACCGTTTGGTACAGAAGCAATGACGCCGCCGCTATCGTCCCCACCGCCATGTGCCTTGAGCTTCCAAATATCGCATACACCAGCGGCGGCACAAAACTGCTATCTGCAGTTACACACACACACACACACACACACGCTCTCATGAACACAAGAAGGAGATCGATAAATTAAGCATATATATGAATTGAAGCCAGAAAACAGAACTAACAGAGGCCAATGACGGGTGGAATTTCGGCGAGCTTAGCGTAGCTAATGCCTTGAGGGATGGCGAGACTGGTGATGGTGAGGCCGGCGACGAGGTCGGACCAGAACAATCGGAGATTGTAAGTTGAAAGCCATTCGAACATGGGGACGAAGTACTGTACTCCTTTCACGATTCTATCTCTCCTCGTCGCTCCGCTCTTGAACTGCTTGAAAGGGTCGTCTGGTAACAGCGTCTCCTTCGCTGCCGACTTCAGTTTCGTCAGAAACCCCCTCGGCGCCGAGAAGTTCACCGTCCTGCGGCCTTCGATTTCGGAGGAGGAGGCGCCGCCGTTGGGGTTCATGGAACTGTTGCTGGTCGAACCCATGACGTCCGTCGCCGGCCAGAAGGGCTCACAGGCTAAGAGAGACGGAAACACTGGATTAAGTATAAAACTTGGCTGTGACGACTATCTCAGAACTGGATTTTGTTGGGCGACCAAGGAGGCGTTTATATAGCCGTTTTTAATTAACTGTTCATGATTTTAATTAAATAATTTTGATATTCCCATTTCACTTGTTGTTCAGGCCAAAGAAAAAAATTTAGTTTGTCATATCTTTTGAAAAAAAAAACATAATATTTTGCTTCTATAATTTTATTAAATTTTACCTTTAATCCCTATAATTTTTTTAATATTTTCAATTTTTATAAAAATTAAAACTATTGAAAATATGAAAATTATAAAAACTTAAAAGACAAAGGTTATTCAATCTTTTTAAAATTATAAGATTAAAAATATTGAAAAAAATTACAAAAATTAAAAATAAAACTCAATAAAATTATAAAGACTAAATATTATATTTTCCCTTTGTTTTGGTTAAAGTTTTCAACTATTCATCTCTATTCTCTACCCATATAATTATGAATTATCTATGGTAAAAAATATAACACGCTTTAAACAAGTTTTACAAGAATTAAAAAAAAAAAGTTAAAAGCAGTTTATATATGTTATTAACATGGAAAAAGTTATAATTACTTTCCAAGATTATACAATACAATTAAAATCAATATATCTTAATTATCTTTAGTTTTTTTATATAATGTCTCTACAATATAATTGATAAGGGTATTTGTGGAAAATAAAATTTAATGTTCTTGACTTTTTGCATAGTTTACCACATTATGAACAAATAGTAATAGGTAGAAAATATCTTATATTTTAGACAAGGGAGTAACTTTTAAATTTGTTATTTTATTTTACAATTTTTTTAAAATATAATCATATACTATAAATTTCAATTAAAAAATAAAGGTTAATAGAAACATAAATTATTTAAATGAAAAAAACAGTTGATAAAGACTGAAAGTAGGGCTGTACAAAGGATTGGATAAGATTGGACTTTAGTTTAACCCACAGTCTAGTCTTTTGAAAAAGAATTGGGTTAGTCAACTCATAATCTGGTCTAATCCAGTTATAACTGAAAAATTAGTAGAACTAGATTTGATCCATTGGATTAGAAGATTAGTCTTGATAGTCTAATACTCACTTAACTTTTCTTTTCTTTTTTTCCTATATGAGAGGTAATAATTCATTTCATCCTGATAAATTTAATTAAGATAATAAAAATACTTATAATTATAAAAAAATCCATAACAATCTCTAACAAAAAAAATATTTTAATTACAATTTAAATGATTTAAATTCATAATTTCAACAATGACAACAACAACATTCAACAAATTTTAGTAACATGTCGAATATATATTAGAATAAAAATTTAGCAACAAAATAAATTAAAATTATATTAAATAAAAGGGAAAAATGTGAATGAAAGAAACGCTAAGTTTAAATTTTAAATTATTCAAATATATTAAAAATACTTAAAATTATATTAAAATAATTTTATAGGACTGAATTGGATCAAGTGATTTGAGAGCTTTGTCTCCTATTCAGTCTAACATGAGTAGTATGGTCTTTTTAATATTTCTAGTCTTTTGGACTAACTTTTTAATTGGACCAAATCGAATTTGATTTATTTGAGTTAAATTGGGTTAGATAGAAGAACTAGACTTTTGCACAGCCTTAGTTGGAGGGATGAATGGTAAATAGGATTTGTTTTGGTGAATGCGGCCACCCAAACACGTACTTATGGAGGTGGCTATATAATGTCTTTTTGGCTTTACATAAGAGGAATCAGGTCAATTCACAACTTGAATCATGACTATAAAATATGTAAGATATATATAAATATTAAAAATCATATTATTTAAGAAAAATGATAATAAAATCTATCTAAATTATACAAATGATAATTTAATACTTTAAAATATTATAATTTCAATAAAGTCCCTAGTGACCTATTGGTCAATCACTTTTTTAGTAAAAAGATCATTTTACTTTTATTAAAAATAATAAGTTTCATCCACAACTTTTATTTAAAGAATTATAACTTTATTCTATAAATAGCAAGAGTTGAATAATAAATTATAATTTATCAAGTGTAATTTTTGTTATTAAAAAATAAGTTTCAATTATAATTTTTGTTTAAGTAATAATAATTTTTGTTCTGTAAATTACAAGAGTTAAACAAGAAATCATAATTTTTTAAATATAATTTCTATTATTAAAAAAGAAATTCTCAAAATAACAAATCTCATTCATAATTTTATTTAAAGAATCACAACTTTTTTTCAAAGAATCGCAAGAATTGAATAAGAAAATCCTAATTTATCAATAAGGATAAAATGATCTTTTTACAAAAAAAAAATTATTGACAAAGAGGTCCATAGGAACTTCATTGAAATTATGACATTTTGAGAGATCAATTATCTTTTATATAATTTAAAGGGATTTTATTATCATTTTTTTTATTATTTATCAATCATAATTAATATAATTTATTTAAAATTTTATTGAAATGAATAGACATTTTGGTTATATGTCATTGATTTTTACATAATAAATCACCAGTAAGATTATTTGTGGGCCAAAAAATGATTAGTAAGATTAAGTACTGTTCAATTTGTTAAATTAAATTGTAATATTAAAGTTTAAAATCAAAATGTGTTCTCAAGAATTATCTGTGACTTCTTGATAGTTGATACTATAAAATCCAGACTTTTTTTGACTATGATAAAATGTATTTTGGTTGTTAAAGGTTGTAAGATAAAACAAAAAAAGGAGCTTTTTATGGATAAATAATATTTTAATTTTATTTAATGTAAAATTTATTTTCAATAAAAAGTATTGAGAGATTAATATGATATTTTTGTTTATAGAATGAGATATTTATTTTTACCAGGTTGAACTTTGAGGAGAGTTTTGCCAAGAAAAGATTGAGGAGAAATTTTAAAAAAAAATAATTTAAAGAGAATAAATTATTAATAAATATCTTGATTTTTGTATAATTTCAAAAGAATTACCCATCCCAAATTATAAAACAATATTTTTTATCATAAAATATAAAACAATTTAAAAAAATTCATGTTTCATTAATGATACTATTTTAATATTATCTTTTAAGTAAAAAAATTAAAATAATAATATTATAATAATTAAATGTCTAGAGGCATTTTGAAAAATAAATTCATAAAGTATATTATTATATTTTATAAGTATATGTAATTTTATTTTAAATTATTTTATAATTTGGGGTGGGTGGGGTATTTTATTTTTAATTTATTTTTAGGGAGCCAGCATAGAAGACGGCAGTCTTTTGGTCTGCAAAATTCAACACAGACACGCTTCTTATTCTCACACTTAACCCCTGACATGTGGCCAAAAAAAAAACAAAGAAAGAATCCTGACATGAGATGCATGAACGCGTCGCCGACAGGTTGCCTCTTTGAAATCAAACTTGTTTGGTACTAAAAATAAAAATAAAAAACTCATTCTATATTTTCTACAAATATTTACATTTCAATCCGAGTGAAACGAACTAATTTTATCACCAAGAAGGTTCCTCCCTTAATTGGTCTTTCTATAAATTATTCAAGGTAAAAAAAAATTGGGATAAATTAGATTTACCTTTTTTAATAAAAAGATCAATTAATAAAGAGAAAAGAAATAAGTTTACTTTATACATCAATTTGTAGTAATTCTAAAGGAAAGGGAAGATTGAAGAGTTTTAAGCCCTAGGAAACATTAAGTGAAACAAAAACCGGCCTGTTTAATATCTATTATCATATTTTATTTTTAAAAACTATTTTATAATATAGTTTTTAAAATTATTTTAAAATAAAATAAAATGAAAATTCATTTAGTTATGTCAATTAAAAAATAATTTTATAATTAAAAAATGGATTGATAGTGAGAGTTATAAGTAAATAATGGTGGTAATTAATAATAAAAATTGATCAAAATAACTAGAATTTTTAATAAAAAAATATAGTGTATTTTAAAAATAAAAAAATACACTGAAAAAAATTAATTTTTTTCTATTTTTTTAAAAAATAAAAATAATTTTAGAAACAAATAAATGAAAAAAAAATTATCCAAATAAATTTCTAATTTTTTTGTTTTCAAAAACAAAAAATAATTTTTAAAAACAGAAAACAAAAAAAACCTTTAGTTAGCTAATACTACATAAATATTTTGCAATAGCAGTAGAAAAGGAAGTTAGGATTTTGCTTGCAGTACCAAATTTAACATATGTGTTATATATATAATATAAACTTTATAAGATGCCCTATCTTATTATTAATTTTATTTAAATTTTTTAAATAACATGAGTCTATAAAATTAAAAAAATAATTTTATTATTCATAATTCATAAATATCGTTACTTACTGTAAATTTATCATTTACTTTTTATTATAAAAATAAAATGTTTGAAATTATCATTTGGGAGTTTTTTTTTAATTGCTTTCCATATCCTCTTCTACTCTTACCATACTTTGTGTAGCAGTAGAATTTTCAAATGATCATCTGTACACATTAAACATAAAACAAAACTTAAAGAGATGATAAGCATTAAAGTGATTAATTTGTGAACTATATTGCAAAATAAGATTTATTGAACTATTTATACTAGTGTGCGCGTAAATTTCTGTTTAGATAAGTTATATTTTTGGACTTGTATATAATATCTGATATTATTGATTAATGATTAATTCTAATTTGGTAAAAGTATACATGTGACTTTTTTTATTTTATATAAAATTTTAATTTAATTTCTTAATTCTATAAAATATCTTTTCTGTCATTTAACTCTAATTTCTTTAGTTTCAATAATAGTGATTTTGGTGTCAAATAATTTTTTTTTTAAAAATGCAACTTAACATATTAATATTTTAAAATATTTTATTAACATTTAAAAGTTTAAGGTCGCCATTTTTTTAATGAAAGTTATGTTAAAAGTTAGAGAATTAAAAAATATTTTATAAAATTAAATGATTAAAATGAAATATTATGCAAAATTATAGACCCACAATATACTTCTGCATTCTAATTTAAATCGCACCAACTTCAATTAAAAAAAATTGCAATAGAGAATTTCAAAATTCTATGTCCACAAAAATTACATGCAATTCCAAAATAGTGAATAAAAATTAAATCAACTTTTGACTATTTAGTCCACCACTTGAAGCCTGAATTCTTCAGGCCAAGAACTTAATTTTTTTTAAAAGAAAATGACAAGATCTTAAAAAAATAAATTAATAATGGTTAGATCTTCATCAAAATTTTTTACAAATTAAATTATAAATATCAATTTAAATAGTTACAAATAGAAATTTCTAAAATTTATAAGTTACATTTAATATTTAAATATTTATTTTTAATTGAAACTCTTGGATTTACAATAAGTTGAATTGATATTTTTTAATTATTTTAAAAACAAAATGGTTAAGGATTTAATTAGTATTAATTCATTATTTTGGGAACTGACTGTCATTTTTTCAATTTTTATTTTAAAAGTCTGAATTATATTTCTTTTGCGCGCGAAGGTATTGGTATGGATGAGTAGGATCGATCTGATCATAAATCCTTATTTTATCAGAATGTTAGAAAAATTAATGCTTTCACTATATATCCCACTTATTCTCTGAACAATCTGATTAAAAGCTATCTCTCATAAATTATTTGAAGAGAATTTCAAAAGCTTGACTCTAAAATTCTTATCCAATTACGTAACACATCCTTTTTTGTTTTTTGACACTATTATACCGACCACACGTTTTTGAATTTGTATGAAGGTGTATTTAGCCATTAGGTGGATCTGATTACGCATTCTAATCTTACTAAAATCCTTGAAAATAAATGCGTGATCATTACATATCCCACTACCCATTCATTATTGGTGACGGACGAGAAAATATAGAAATAAATTGAACACTATTTTTTGCTATAAAAAACAATTGTGATAGGTCATACATCTTCAACCATTAATTAATTATATAATTCTTTAAAAAGGTAAGACTTATGTATTTAGTCTTATATACTTAATATACTTTTATCTAATTAAATCAAGGCAAGTAGATTTTAATGTGTTAATAAATATTAATAACAAATATTTTTTATATAATAAATAATCTGTACAAAATTCAAATATCTTAATTCAATTGGAAAAAGTATCTTAAATATGCATGATTAAGTTGTATAAGTTTTTCTCTTCTTTAAAATCGTTCATACTTGGGGAATTATGGGTTTAAATTTTATACTTAAAATAAACATTAATATTTTTTTCTAAAGAATATTTTTAAGGTTATAACACATATATGGATAAAAATTTTTTATAAACAAATTGTATTTTTCTAAATTATTACCCCCTCCATCATGAAACTATTGCTATTTAAGGTTATAACACATTGATAAGATTTTATTTCACAATATTTTAAATGGAATAAGTGAAATTTTTTAAGAGGACAAGTGGATTTTTTTTTTTGGGTAATAGTGGGGCAATTCAATTTTTTTAAAGGGAGCAAATTAAATATTTTTTAAATTAACTCACTTACGTAATTATTATTATTATTATTATTATTATTATTATTATTATTATTATTATCTTTTGGCTTGTGGCGGCAATTACCCCACAAGCTCAAACGAGGTACCTGATTACATTGTCAGTACATAATATGTTCAATTAATTGCACTATTTATAGTCAGTTAACACATCACAAGCTTATATTAATTTGTAATTATAATATATAAAATCATATTTAACCCTCTGGAAGAGAATCTATAGTTATTATTGAGTTTGATAGAGGCTGCATGCAAACAAAGCATGATACATGAGCTAATATTTAATTATTCGTTTAATTAATAATAATTTGCGACGCTTGAAGATTCATATGAGCTCGTACGTACATAACTTGTGATAGGGATTTATTTTCCCGCAGCACATAAATTACTTTTTATCGTATAAATTAATCAACAAATTAACCATTAGTTGAATCTAACGTTCATATATAAAGAAAAACTCATCATTAATTAATTAAGTGCAGAATATTAATTATTAATTAATTATTAACAATTTCTAGTGACTTTTGATTACATTAACTTGAAGAAAACAGCGACAACGTAACCATACGCATGACCTTTCGCTCTTCTATGAGATGCCATTAGAATGAAAAGTCACTAGGATATTTATGAAAGAGTAGTAAAGCACTCTTAGATAAATCCTTAAGCAACACAAGAAGAGTTCAGCTATATATAAACTTACGTGAAATTGCCTTAGAACTTAAAACTGAAAACAATTTTTTTTTTCAAATACAGAAAATTGTTAATGTTTGCAGAGACTGTACACACACATATAGTCGATCAGTATAAAAATATTGCAAGTTTTTTTTTCTTTCTTTGTTTTTTTTCCCTTCCTTTAATGCAATCAAAATGGCATAATCTAAGGATTTATTATAAGTTTAGTTACGAAACGCATATGAAATAATTGGTTAGTTCATTTATTTATAAATCATAATAGCGACTTTTTTGCTGTTAAAATATAATTTCTTTTGATGCAGATAGGGACGGCACTGGATTTTTGTAATTGAATTTAGTAAATTTTAATATTTGGTAAAAATTATGCATCGGCTCCCCTAGAATTATATGCTTACCTACCCCTCTTAGTTATTAAAAGGGTAAATAATAATTTTATCCTCAAATTATTGGTCTTGAGGCATTTGGGATTCTAAATTTATTTTGAGTACAATATTTTCCCTCAACATTTAAAAATGTTACAATGTCACCCCTATTATTAATAAAAGTTAATTTTGATCATTACACTACTTCAAAATAAAATTACAGGAGTACTTTTTTTTTTAGCTTTAGGGAGCAGTTCAAAAGTGATTCAATATCGAGTGCTCCAAAATATACGGGAACGCTTTGTAAAGCATTTCTGTATGTATTAGATATAAGAGTGTTTTTTGAAAAGTGATCACATATATTTAAAAATAAAATATGACTTACGGAAGCAAATACGGGAGCGCTCTTATCAAAAGCGCTCTCGTAAGTTATATTTTATTCTTAGATTGTATGTCAATATATGGGAGCACTCTAAAGCGCTCCCATATGTGCTCCCGTAGGTTATATTTTATTCTTAGATCGGATGTCAATATACGGGAGCACTTTATAAATGAGCGCTCCCATAGGCCATATTTATTTTTTAAAATCTATATTTTTCAAAATTTTTTCCTTCATGTTTCTTTAAAAATGACTAATGTCGATATCAAATACTAATTTAGAAACAATATAAACATAAAAATTTATATACAAGGAAAGAACATGAAATTAAAATAACAATTTCAATTTCCTAACTAGCTAGTTTAATTTCTAACAAGCCTAACAAATAAAATTATTGGTATTTTTTTAATATTAAAATCTAACTTCATATCACAAATAAATAATGATATATTTTGACCACTTTTCAATTAAATCTTCTATTTGCTCCATAATAAAATGTGAGGACTTGCTCCAATAAAATATTACATAAGATATGAAAATAATATGTAAGTAATTAACATTATATTAATTTAATTTCAAAGCTTTTGACTTACATTTTTAGGAATGATCAACTCTTATTATGTAATTACTTCTCTCATAAACTTCATAACATAGTATACACACTCCCAACCTCATAATTTTGTATGTACCTATAAAACAATAAAAGATGTCATTATCAAAATATGGTAGAAATGAATTTTAACTTAATTTAAAATACTTTGCGGATGAAGTTATGTATATAATACAAGTATTTGCTATCAAAAATCCGGCAAAGTCTCCCTTATAACTTGAAAGTTTTAAAATTTTTCAAAAATTCAACATCAATCCAGAATAGCATATTCAAAATAACAAACATAAAATATCAATCAAACAATCATTTAGTACATACCAACTTGTTTTATTAAGAAAATAATATAAACCTTTATTTTTTTTCATGTATAAAACTCAATAAGATTAAGTCTTTCGGTATTTGGAGGGGGACTTTCACCACCTCGATAACGGGCTACAGCCCTATAATGATTAAGCATACCAAGTAAAAATTAATTTTTATAATAAACATATATAAAGAATATAGAACTAAAAACTTACTGATTAAATAATATCATCATAGATTTGTAATTTTTAAAGTCATTATCTCTTAATAAGTCAAGATAAAATCATAGGGAAGAACGGATTGATACAAACAAGCACCTAATGTTTCCTAAAAAATAAAATATTTTATTAACTAAAATATCAACTAAATTTAAAGATAAATAACAAAAATAACTTATCTTAGATTGTGAGAAGCAAAAAATAACATTTTTCTTTTACTTTTGGCTTTGAATGTATCAGTAATCTTTTGAGAATGATACACAACACTATAGTACTAGTGTGTAAGGGCTAATAAATAAAATTTTTGTTATCAATGAGCCTGACACCATAAAAGTATGATACAAGTATCTAAAATAAAAAAATAGAAATATTCACAACTAATATTAAATAAATACTACAATAAACAATAAAATTTAGAAAGTACATGATCTATAAACTAATTTGTGTAGTTTGTAGGCAATCCTTGGTTAGGATCTCATTAATATTTTCAACCACTAATTTTTCGCTAATCATTTCACCATAAATCTCCTTTTCAAATTCTACTTCACAGATCTTATTTTTAAACGTTATCCACATAATCACTTCAAGTGCATTTTGATGAGGATATTTTAGCTAAATATATTCTATGCTAGTCTTTCTTGCCTTAGTTACAGAGGTAGATACTGTTGACGGCTTTCCTTTCATTTTGATTGGCTTCTTTGCTACTTCTTTATATTTTGAGAACTATAAAATGTAAAATTAATTGGTAAAGCCAAAAGAAAACATGAATGATTTTAAAGAACCATCATTATTATATTTGTAACTTAATAAGCTTTATAGGCCAAGCCACATAAGTTCCAATGGCATCAAAAATCATGAATATATTCTCATCTTCTATTTGCACTGGTAACTCAGCATCATTTTATATTGGAATAGTTATAGTTGCCTTTAAGTGATCAGCAAGCAATGATCTAGAGTGTACTATTGTCATTATACATAGATCTAAGTGCCACAACACGATAATGTGATAATTCTAACCATAATTGACATTGAGACTTGCCTTAAAAATTAAAAAATTAATATTTTAAGAAAATGTGAAATGTATTTTGTGAATAAAGAGAAGATGATACAAAGAAAAGTTATAACCTTAGAAAATCTTCTTTAGTATGGAATGAGCAGCTATTTTTATCACCAAGGATGGCTTGTGGGGACATTTATTACTCCAATCATTTGGTCAAATCTCTTTTCTACATGATTTTAATTTTTTTTCCCATTTTTTCCTCCATTTCGCCATCCTTGCATTAAAATCATCTTTGGTAAAAATTTTGGACCAATATCCAAAGTAAGTTCCCTAAGAAATGCTGAATCTAACTCCTTTAACACAACCAGAGACCTTTAGAGCTCCCAATGCCCTACAAAGGACATCTACCTGTTCATTGATAATGCTTCCATATGATAATGCTTCCTATTGAAAAAAATTATAAACTGATTATTAAGTAAATAATGTAAATAAAGTACTACACTAAAATATCAGTATTTACACAATTCTCCTCGACTTTTCAAGTACGCTCATCATGTAATTTTCCTTCTTTATCTTCTTAAGCTATCTGCTAAACAAGAGCTCAAGAAATTAAAGCATTAGGTCTAGCCTCTTCCTTCTTTTTAAAGAAGATATTATAAAGATTAAAAAAATTTCCTTAAATATATAAGTAATATTAATAGACAATATTAATTGAAACTTACCAAACCATGCTCAATGGCTAGATAGCTCTTTCTTCCTGCTCTACATTGAAAAGGAATACTTGCAGCTCTAGAGCAATTGATCTGGCTGATCTGTTAAAATTCAGGCTGTTGGTGCATTTCCATAAATTCATCCCAATGCTTTTGCTAGATCTCTAATACATTTCAGGAGGTTGAATATTGAATTCTCCATTTTCATCTTTGAGATGATATGTTGTAAAAGTAGCATGAAATTTTCTATGAGCATCTGCTACTTTTCTTATGATGTAATGCCTATGACTCTCATTCAGATCAAAAGATATACACAGATCTTTCCAAATATTATTTTTTGCTTTTTCAAGTTATGGGTCATTTTTCTTTCTCCAATCTACAATGCAACAGGGCACATAATGATGAGCTAAGACCCCTATATAACTAACCAACTAAGGAGGCTTAACTAGTTAGCCCCTATCATTCCAATTTACTAGTCATTTATGACTAGCTGCTCGAGCCTGTCTCATCGCTTTCATAATAGTTTTAACCCACTTAGCCTCCTTGAATATTTCTTCTTCAGTGGGTGGAGCATTACTACTCTTCTCAAGTGGGGTAGCCATTTATCTAAATTTTTAAAAAATAAAAGGAAAATTAAAGAAAGATCTTACAAGTGTTAAGATTTTTTTCTTTTTCTTTTTTTTCTTTTCTGTATTCTACATATCCCTCATCAATCTAAATCCCTTTTGCATGATCTTCTTTAATATATAAGGCATTATCCCAGTTGAAACATCAAATGTTTGTGATGTTCCCATGAAAGGGTCATCCTCAACATTAAAATCTTCATCCTCTTCATTACCCACTATTTTGTTCATTGAAAGAACAATTGATCAATTTTTATGCACTGGATTTGACATATAAAACACTTGTCAAGCTTGTGATGCCAAAATGAATGGTTCATCTTTATGAGCCATCTTATTAAGATCTACTTGAATAAAACCTAACTCATCAATTCGAAAGCCATTTTTATTGTCAACCCATATATAATAAAAGATAGGTTCATGAAACTTGATATAATTCAATTCCCAAATGTGCTCTGTAATCCTAAATATGACATTATCACATAGATTGGGTTCTTGTCTTTAAAACTAGAGACATGCATTGATTGAGCTGCAAGCATTACATCACTATTTTACATAGTACCCCAAGCATCTTGGCTTTTCATATAAAATGTAAAGTTATTAATTACATAAAATGTATAAGAAAATACTTCAAATTCAGGACCTCTAGCCAAAAACCTCAACCTTTCTAATGGGACTCCTCAGAGATGTGAGCTCTAAATCAATATATAAAATGCCAGTTGTGATATGTTGCTAGCCAAGTTTCATTCTTACCCTTATTCTGGCTCTTAACTATTGTCTTGTGTTCTTTTACATATGGTTGAACTTCCTCAGTGTTGTGTAAAACATACAAGTAAACTTGCTCTCATTGTGTCTTGTCTATGCTAATGAGTTTCTTCCCATGATTCCATCCTGTTCACCTGTGGTGTCCTTTGTGCATTTTGGCAACCCAATAGCATCCACATTAGAAAGATATCTAATGCATAATTCAACTTCTTCTTCCATGATGTACCTCTCAACAATACACCCCTCGAGCTGACTTTAATTTTTACATATCCTTATAATACCTTCAAGTAATATTCTATTAGGTACATCCATCTCAAATAAGCAGGGCCACATAACTTTATCTCTCTAACTAAGTAAAATAATAAATGAACCATGATGTCAAACAACAAAGGAAAAAAATACATTTTGAGCTACTCAAAATCTTAGCTATTTCATGTTCTAGCTTTGGCAATTTCTTCAGGTCAATCACCTTGCTGCAAATTGCCTTAAAGAAGAAACAAAATCTAGTAATCGTGGCTCACACCTTCTTTGGCAAAATGGATCATATACGTACCGATAATAAATTTTCCATGATGATATGATAATCATGAGTCTTGAGACCTACTAGTTTGAGGTCTTTTATGGATATGAGGCTACTTATATTTGAAGAATATCCTTCTAACACTTTAACTTCATGCAAGAATTCACAAAAAGCCAATTTTTCCTAACAGGGTGTGAGCTAGTAGAGGTAAAAAAGTGCATTTTTCCCTTTCTCTTTGGTGCTAACTCTTCTCTTAACCCCATATTAATCAAATCCATCCTTACATTAATACCATTCTTAGTGCCAACAAGACTGTCACAGACATTCTTTTCGATGTGCATCACATCCATGAAATACTAAAATCTAGGGTCTTTTAGTATGGCAACTCAAAGAATGTGGACTTCTTTTTCTAACCATTCTTAACAATCTTACTTGCAAATGATTTTTCAAATTTAATATTTAAATTTTTGACCTTTTCAAAGAGCTTCTCATCAGTTAATGGCAAAGGAACTCTACCCTTCTCCGAATAGCCATTGAAGGCCTTCATCAATTATCAGTAATGATGTGTTGTGGCAAAAATTGCTGATGATCAATGAACACGTTCTTCTTACAATGTTCCAATCACACTGAGTAAGTGTGCTCCTCACACACTAGACATGCAACTTGCCTTTTGATACTGTATCCTGATAAATTTTTATAGGCAAGAAAGTAATTTATGGTGCCAAACAACATTGCTCGCAAGATTAATTTTTCTTCTCTATACCTATCATAAACCTCCACACTTGTCTCCCACAGTATCTTCAGATCTTCAATCAATGGAGCTAAGTACATATCCATATCATTTCTTGGTTGTCGAGGCTTAAAAATCAATAATAACAGCATCATAAACTTATGCTTCATGCACAATGCTAGAGCAAGGTTATAGATCATCAAAATAACCAGTCATGCACTATGAGCACTGCTTTGCATCCCATAAGGGTTCATTTCGTCAATGGCTAATGCATGGCGCAGGTTTCTATCTTCTATCCCAAACTCAAGGTACATAAGATCAAACTTTTTTCATTGAGGAGAATCTATAGGGTATTGTAACTTGCCATCCTTAATTTTCTCATCAACATGTCAAGTGTTTAGCATCTTTTGCAATGCTATATAGGCATCTAAATCTTAGTATGATTGGAAAATGCCACAACGTCTTTGCTAGGCCACATCCATTTCTCTTATATTGTGATGCATCACATTTTGGACACTTATCTAAGGTTGAATACTCTTTCTGAAAGAGGACAGAATCATTTAGACATACATGTATCTTCTCATAGCTCATTCCAATGGAACATAGCACTTTTTTAGCCTCTTAAGTATTAGGTGGAAGCTCGTTGTACTTCGATAATATCTCATATAAGAGTTTAAGTAAATCCATGAAACTCTTGTTGCTCTATCCATTCACTGCTTTTAGGTTGTACAGTTTTAGAACAACTGATAGTTTTGTGAATTTCTTGCAATCGGGGTACAAGTGTTTATCAGCATCACTCTTCAACATCTCAAACATTTCAGGATAGTTTCTAAGATTCTCTTCAGTCATATCAATCATTTTGCCAAGATGGTCCACATCATATGTTCTACTATCACGATCAAATGCTGAATAGCTCGTACTATCCCTCCAATCATTTGCATTATTCCTTGTTTCCTCATGTATAGTCCAACAAGTATAAGTTGGATCAATCCTATTACATATCAAATAATCTTTCAATTCTATGGGCCTTACTCTTTTTCCATAATAGCATTTTAAACAAGGACATATGACTCTACAGGGGTCTTGATTACGATGAAATACAAATTCAATAAACTCATCCACCCCATCCTAATATTCTCTAAATAGTTGATTAGTCGACATTCACTTACGATCCATATCACTAATGTAGTCATAGAAATTGAAGAAACAAAGACTTAGAATTTAACAAAAAAATTGACAAAATCCCCCCTAAAAGTGAAACATCCCGAACAATTAAATCCAATAATATAGTACATCAATTCATCTAGATAAAAATTTCAAAGTATAATGTAACTAAAATTCATCAAACAATATTGTAATTTATCTTTAATTTATCTATTAACTTAATAAAATTATAGTTTCAAACAAAGAATACCAATATAAGCATAATAAAACATTTAACAAATACAATAAAAAAAATTAAAGCAAGAGTTTCCTCTCTTAAATTTCAATCTCCTATTCTTTAATAATAACTATATTCAATATAATGAGAATAATATAATGTCATAGCAAAATTAACCATAATGATAAATTACTTTTATCACACTTAGCTTTTATTGTTATTATCATTGCAAAATTAATGTATAATTGTGTGTTTATTGACATGCAAATTAGTATATAAGTGTGTGTTATTATTAAAACTATAAATGTATGTTATTGTCACAGCCAAATAAAAAAATTTCAAGATAAAGATTAAATAATATAAGACTAATGCAATAAAAAAATTATTAATCCTAAATTATTATATGTATAATATTTATATATAATTTTTTATTTAAAAAAACTTAAACAAGGTGACAGTGAGGTGGTGGCATGCGACAGCGTGAGTGCAGTAGCGACAAGGCAGCAACGTTCAGCGGCTCAGCAATTGCCAACAGCGTCAGCAAGTTTTAGCGAGGACAATAGTGAAACGGTGATAACAACATTTAGATCTGCGAGATTTATAAAAGAAAGAGGAAACAGTGACATTCAAATCTACGACAATAAAACGATGATAGCAAAAGGGGAAACAACGACACATCAACTCAATGCAAAGGTTTGATGCTTCTCTTGCGATCTTCTAGGTTATCGGCGATTGATGAAAAAGCTAGGGAAGTTGAAAACTGATAGGGAAGGAAAACTAAATGAGATAATTGATGCAGCGAGGTGTTTTTAATGAAATTTTTTTATTATCTTTCAGAGAACTCATTTACTGAGCAGTCCAAAAGGATGAACCTTTGGGAATGCTCACACAGAGATTGCTTTTTCAAAGGCTAATTTTTTTTATTTTTTTATTAATTCATTTCAGAGCGCTTTGCAAAAGAGCACTCCAAAATGCAAGACCTTTAGGAGCGCTCATCTTTAAGCGCTCCTAAAGGTTAGATAAATTCTTTTTAATTTATTAAATTTAATTTTGAAGTGCTCAATGCAAGAGCACTTTGAAATGGTGTATCTTGTGACCGCTCTTAAAGGATTTATGTAATTTTTTTAATTATTTTAATGTTGAAGCACTCATTCTTATAGCGCTCTTAAATACTTAATATTTTTTAAAAAATTTTATTTTGGAAATTTAGGAGTGTTCTTTAAAATGAGCGCTCCTAAATAATGACTTACCATAGCACTTACTAAAAAAAGCACTTCAGTTGGTTCCACCTCCATTTTTGTTGGCACTTTTTTCTTAAGCACTTCAAAATATGTGTTCCTAAACGTGTTTTTTGTAGTAGTGTTAGTTGATTGAAAAATAACAGAAAATGATCTAGGAAATTACAAGTAAGTACGATGTAACAAATTTATAATTTTTTTAGTCCTTTTTTTATAATTTTTATATTCTTTTCCAGTCAACTAATGATTAAAGTTAATATTTGTTAATGATTGCAATAATATTGCACTATTTTCAAATGTTGGAAGAGAATATTATACCAAAAATGAGCTTAGGGTTTCAATTCTTATAGACCTATAATTTAAGGGTTAAATTGCCAATTAACCCTTATTAAAATGGGAGCATCACATTCAAGGACCTTTCAAGAAAACTATTCACAAATAAGGACCAACAAGTCTCATTAAAAAAAAAAAGTCACATTCCCATTTTAATAACAATTCATTCCATAACAATCCTTATCTATGAATAATTTTTTTGAGGAGTCCTTGGATGTGATTCTCTCTATTAAAATTCATAACTTTTGCCAACTCTTTTGTGTGTGTGTGTGTGTGTGTGTTTACAGGGGTGGAAACAGGAGGACAACAAGGGTCATGACCCCTCTAAATTTTTAATTTTTTATTAATAAAATGCAGGGGTTATATATTTTCAACTCTTTAAATTGGTAAATTATAAAAGTCTTTAGACACTAAATAGAATTCTCATTTCAATTATATATATGATCTTTTACACATGTGTAGTTCAAATGTTTCAATAGCTTAAAGATATAATTATCATAAGATCTAATTATTTTTAACAAGATAATGCTACACTTACTCTTAAAGTATTAATATAATTTGATTTAGGTTTTATTTTATTTTTTTATGAAAGAAATTATGAAAATTATTACAAAAAAATTTGTCAAGTACTACAACAAAAATCTTAAAAATATATTGAATGTTATGTGTTTGATATTTACCACAAAATCACTTATACAAAAGTTAAAAGATTATGGTTAAGATATATTCTTCTCAAAAAAATTATTTTTTTGTAATAACTAAGCTATTGAAATTTATTATATGAATAATTTTTTACTATGATATGCTTAGATTCATCAGCATAGAGAATTTGTGACAATTAAGCATAATTACTATGTTGATATATTTATTTGCTACAATTATTAATTGAAAAAATTAAATAGTGAATTCAGTAAGCAAGTAATAGATGTGTTTAGATTGAGAAAATTTTTAGATTTCAATGATACATCTAAATCATTAAATATGCATAACGAAAATGAAATCTTTATCAATTTAATGATAGCTTATATTAAGAAAAAAATTGTTAAAAATTGCATCATAGACATGATAATTAATTTTTCTTATGTCATGAAAAATAGATGAGTAAAATTTAAAAAAACAAAGGTATATATTTATTTTTGTAATATACTTATAAAGTTGAATATAAATATATATATTGAAATATTTATATTACATTAGTTATATATAAATATATATATATATATAAAAAATTTTTCTTTGGTTATTATATGTCTTTTTGTTATCTTGACCTCCGTAAATAAAATTTTCGTGTGTGCGTGTGTTGGTTTTTCCCCTGGACGTGAAAGTGTACGACAGTTGTTATTGTAACTAGTTCAGGTTAACTCGTCATCATCTCCTGGGCAAGTAGTTGAATATTCTATTCTTAAACTTTCATGTGCATGCAGCAAACTATATTGGGAGGGAGTTATCGTTTGCCCTCCATATTTCAAGAATAAAAATTGGTCTCTGTTATTAGTATGGAGAAGAGTATACTGTCCTTGTAATTGTAATCAAATAATGTTGGTAGTATGCAAGTTTTAACTAATCAATTAACTTTTTGGAGATTTAAATATTCTAAAATTAAAATTTGCAAATTTTTGTATAGTTTACCTTTAAAAATAGAGAATATTTTATATTTTATAAAAATAATAAAATGATAAAAAATACTAAAAAAACAAACCTTACATAAACTCACGTATCTCAATTTTAGAAGATTTAAATTGAACTTCTTTTTGTTTACTCGGTCCCTCCTATTTTATAAAATTTTTTAAGGTGATTTGATGCCTTAAAATTTAAGATTTTTTGAAAAAAATTATTAATTATAATTATTTCAATATTAACCCTCATTATTTTACTCCTCAAATAAATTTCCTTCCCCACCTCTCACTAATGAAAGGGAATAAGATATATTATTTGCATACATTCCTTCGCTAATTAGAACCATTTTATACTCATTAAGATTTTTCATATACATTCATATCACATTCTTAGTACAAATTTACTTAAGCGTTCAATTACAAGCATTATGGGTATTTTGGACATAAAATGCACTTTTTCACTAAAGTAAGGTTAATCTTGAGACTTATGTCTATAAATGGGCTAAGATAATTGGTCAAATTAGTTTTTATTGATTTATCCTAGGTTGATAGTTATTAGAAAAAGACAATATTTTAAAGTTGTCTCCTTAAGGATTTTCAATTAGCCTTTAATTTTGGTTCAAGTGTGTGCTTGTCTACATTTGTGTCTTGTTAAGCTATTATATTCATTTTCTTTTAGTCATTTTATTACTTTGGATGAATTAATTATTTTTAACTTAGTCCAATTAAATAAATGCCACGTTATTGTTATTTGATTATTTAATTTAATTGTAACTTAAGTGAATTAATGTGATAGTTGAAAATATAATTCAAGGTAACCAAAAGAGCTTCTAAAGGGCTTAAAAGGTGTGACATATTCAAACTTGAGATGTGCAAATTAGGTTTGGAATGGTGCATTATATTGGATCAAATCTAGCTTTGGAATTGTCACTAATTTCTCCCAAAACACTTAGTAGTTTCGGCTGCTTGGAGTATTGGTTGAAGACCACAACCATTGTGCAAGTTTTTATCACTTTTCTCTCATTTTCTCTCAACCAATTTTGTACATTTCACTCTCCATTTTGATCTGTCACTCATTTTCCCACATTCCAACATTTTCTCTCATTGTTGCACTTGTTCTTCAATTTTCTTATCCAATCAATAACCCATATCTCTCATTTCTCATCCAAATCACACAAAACCACATTCATTCATCTCCTCTTATAAGTCTCATCCAAATCCTCTAAACAAAACAAGGATTGAAGGCTTACATCACCATTGGAAGAAGATCACTACTACAATATTTGATAAAAAATATTATAATATTGGACAGTTCAAATATCCGTCCAATACACTGTTAGAATAACTGATCTTAGGCAAAGCATATTGGATGGTTATTTATTACAACCGTCAAATATTACAAGTATATTGGATGGTTATTATGATAACCATCCAATATACTCAATAATATTGGACGGTTGTGAATATACCCTCCAATATTTGATATATTGGACAATTATTACGAAAAATCATCTAATATATTGAATTTTTTTAAATACGTTAGCTGCATTTCTTGCAATCCCCTTTCAACAATATGATGTAAATACAGACCAGTCCAATTCAATTCAATCCAATCTATAATTATACTAAACTAAATTCAATTATAGTAAATGAACAATTTTATTAAAATAAAAAAAAATTTCCTACATAATTGCTCAACATAATACTAAGTAAAATAAAGTTGTTTGTTATACTAAACCAAAATTATTCTAGAACAAAGTTGTTTCACTTATGTTTAGCCCACAGTTGAAAAATGTACTCACACCATTCCTCAATAACTTCATTGATGTGATGATCCCTAAATTCTTCACAGTATGAATCAGGATAATACTGCAATAATATAATATGATAATAAAGTTAATTACTTCAACAAATTAAAATTCATAATTATATATAATTGAATCTAAATAACATACTGTAGTAGGGATTACAATCATCCCATGAGTGATGATATCTTTAAGAAATCTCATGATACAATATTTACAATCCTCGCTATATGCTATTTGTCGTGGGCACTATATTAAAAAACCAATAAACATGTTGTTGAAATAATTAGAAAATTAAAATTGATTGTTAAAATTAATAGTGATAAGTACCTTTATTACCTTCCAATTAGGGTAGGTCAAATCATATAACTTATATTTTGATGGTACAGGCAAGTTCTTTTCAGTGTGATAAAGCACCACAGCCCTAATAAGAAAAAAAATAAGTTGAAATTAGAAATTCAAAATGAAAAAATATATAAATATTAATCAAAATATAAACTTAGAAATTAAATAATTCCATCATGTCTGGTCTATTATCTGGTACCCACTAGTAGAATCTAGATAGTAAAACTTTACAGTTTTAACAGTAGCTAGCATAATGCCGATCAACATCCAGTGGCTCCTAAAATAATTTGAAAGCACTTGTAATGAAATTTAAAATGATAAGATAAATTAAATTAATCAGGATACTACTGAACTCACCTTTATACATAAGATACTAGAAATAACGTCCTTGTAGTAGGGTTCTTTGTCTCGAAGTATTTTGCTAATGTTTGGGCTTGGCTATGCTACACCTCGATAGTGATGTTGCGATGAGCAGAGACATTATGAGGACAGACAAAGACAAATTTTGACATAAGATCACCAAGGATGATAAAATTTTCATATAGGTACCTAAATGAAAAAATAAACAAATTCTTATATTATATTATATTTAAAATATAATAAAAAGTCATATAAACATTATGTACTTTATATAAAAATGAACCACATTTTGGCTGATTGAAACGCGTTTGAGGACTTCGTTGACTATTTCAACCCTAATCACATCATGTTGTTCTCTACCGTACATGCTGGTCAAAGCTGATAAGTACTGTAAAATCAGCAAGCAACTTTGTGTATGCCTCAAGTATGCTCTAGTAGGTTTTTGACAGTTAGTTCGACATGGCTTTCTCAACCTTAGATAATTGGCTTGATTGTCAAGTGATGCTCTTCCCCTTGGACTACACACCAATTACATAGTTAGAGATAAATGTAGGTCATATATACATAAATAGGTAACTAGCATACTTGTTGTCAATTTTGTGCTTCATTTTCTACACAAAAGCAAACCCTAGGCTGTGTAATAAAGTTGCCACTTATTTCTCCAATAGTGAATACATCTAAGGTGGAAATGGGCAACGGGTAGTTGGCATCAATGGATTCAAGAATCAACCCTTGCAAATAGTCTGTAGGCATCGGCATATTGTGCATGGTATTTTCCCTAAGGATATTAAACACATGGCCTTTTGCCACTTTGTGTCCACTAGAGCTATTTGTCACGAAAAAGCAATCGTGCTCACCTTAAATAAAAATAAGTACAAGTTAATGAAATAATCGTAATCCAAAGTTAAGGAATAAAAATAATATATACCTCAGAAATTTGACTAGATGGTTGGGCCACAGTACAACTATCTATCTTGCTGGGGCTAATATGCTTAAAGGGCAACCTCCCATAATCGTTAGCCTTAAGCAGTGCCTCAATCATCTTTTACTGTGCTTTTACTTGTTATTTTAAAGCATTAAACTCAATTAAAGAAGGCACATCTTTTGGAGTCTTTTACCCACTATTTGTTTCCTCGAGACCCTCATGCTAACACCCCTAACACGACCCAGGTGATCACGATTCCCTAATGCCTTTTCTAAGATATCTTTATCTTGGGGAAGCTCGCCTTTAGAAACTTCTTCTGAGATGACACTCTAGTCATTATAATTTGAAAATCACAAGTTATTAAAATAAAAATTATTAACATGTTATCTAAAGTTAAGAATGATAGTACTTACAACTTTTTCAGCAAGTTCTCAAACATGTTCACCCATATAGTTGCCATCTTTATCAGTCCAGCCTAATATAAAGAGTCTGGCCCGGGATATAAAGCTTTCTGGTATGCCCTCTTTATCTATGTATTAAAATATATTAGTAAAATCACATATTGTATATTAATTAGTAAATTCAAAACATACCACTTGTTGCTCGATCCCTGAATACCCTAAGTGCCCTTTTAGGAACGGGAAAAGATTTTTTGCTCTCAACTCTCTATTCTTCTGGCTCAGTTCCTACAAAAAAAATTAAAAGTACCATGAGTCTAGTGATCATTTCATATAAAAAAATTACACAAAATATCATAATCCTTACCAAGAATGTTTTGTCAAGGCACTTGGCAACAAAAGCATCCCAATGCTCTTGTTTGATAATGGGTCTTATCAATTCAGGGACTGTAGGACTAATATGGCCATCAACATGAGTTATGTATTTTGATTCTATAAAATATCGGAAGGCTTGATGTGCCTTACATGCTACTTTCATGACAAAATGCCTTCGACTAGTGTCAATCTCAAATGCCAACTACTCAATCAATAGATTGAAGATATAAGTTAGAAAATTAACATGATAATATAATAAACCAATTAATATTATAAATACATATATATTACCTCAACTTGTTTCTATATGAAATCCATGGAGGCTGAATCTACATCATGCCAATTATTAATTGATAATCATAAATGTCCTCTGGTTACAGTCTCGATGTAGCTGGAGAATTTACGCTTGTTGGTCCTAATTGGTTGACCCTTAGAATTCTATTGAAGGGAATATTTCTATCCAACTAATTATCTTCGATTAGCCTCACCCATAAATACCCAACCTTTTTTAATTGATGTAGCCACAATTTTTGAGCATTTTTAGCCATAGACTGACTGGTGGATGTAGAGGGATGATCACCCATCAGCAGGTCAAGAAGTGGGTCAGTTGGCAAGTGAGGGGGTGAACTGGTGGCACTAGAAGGATTATCCAATAGGTAATTGGTCAGAGTGGGGTCACTATGTCTCCTGAGTGATATTTTGGGAGCCATTTACTTGTAATGAAATAGTTAAAAGATAAAACACAAATTGTAATTAAGAAAATTAAAATACACAAGGCTAAGAAATAGTAATTAAAATACACAAGGCACAGATTGTAATTAAGAAAATTAAAATACACAAGGCTAAGAAATAGTAATTAAAATACACAAGGCACAAATAAAACACAAATAGTAATTGTTCACCATAAGACTAAGTTAATCCTTTTCTTTTCCTCATCTTGTTTTGAACTTTTTCTACCTTGATAGCTCGATTTAATTTCTTAATCTTCTCTTTCATTCTTTTGCCCCTTTTTAAAATCTAAATACCTTTATTGTAATCATGTCTAATATAGTTGGCATAATCTTTGATAAGATTGCTTTCAAACGCAGTCCCCTCAAATGGATCATCCTCAACAACATCAATCATCTCTCCAATTATTTTGTTTGACAATAAAACAATGAACTAATTTTGTTTTGCAAGATCAGAAACATAGAACACTTGTTTAGCTTGCAATGCCACAATAAAAGGCTCATCTTTATTTTCATGCCTTGTAAGATTCACTTGTATGAACCCAGATGACGCATCATATTGAAGGCCACTTTTATGATCAACCTAATCACAACCAAAAACTAAAACTTTAAACTTAACATAGTCCAACTCCTATATGTGTTCAATCACTTCAAAATATGACATTGATGCATAGATAGGATTTTTGTCTTTGACACTAAAAATATGCATCACTTCAACTATAAGAGTTACACTACTGTGTTGCATCGTGCTCTGATCATCTAGCTCTTTGATGTAGAATGTGTATCCATTGATTACATAGTTATTGTAAGAGACAACTTGTATGTTAGGATCTTTAGCCAACCATTTTACTCTTTTAGAAATAGAATTATGATCGGAATTGTACTTGTCAGAAATATGCTTTTTTAACCAACTTGTTAAATGGTTATTATGTTCTTTCTCATACTAAGGTTCAGTTCTTCCAAGATTATCCTTCCTAATCCCAGACTTGTACTTGTCCGCGTACTCATCAACCCCTTTAGAGTTATGCAACACATAAAGGTGTGCTTGCTCCTAATGTTTTTCTAAGATAGTAATTGATTTGACCCCCTTCATTCCTTCCCCATCTTCTCTTCCTATATGCCTATCTACTGGAATCCCAACATATTTGCCATCTCTCAAGTACTCTTGACAAAATTCAACAGCCTCTTCACTAATGTACCTTTCAACAATGCAACATTCAGGTCTATTTCAGTTTTTCACGTACCCTTTTAATACCTTCATGTTACATTCAATTGGGTACATCCATCTCAAATAAGCCAGGCCACACATTTCTACCTCCTTAACTAAGTGAATAGTAAGGTGAATCATTATGTCAAAAAATGCAGTTGGGAAATACATTTCAAGTTCACATAATGTCCTTATAATTCAGCCTTACAACCTTGCCAATTTGTGAGGATTGATCACTTTGTTACAAATAGACTTAAAGAAGAAACATAGTTTAATTATCGCATTACGCACCCCATTGGGTAAAATAGAACGTATAGTTATTGGAAGAAAATTTTCCATTAGCACATGACAGTCATGAGAGTTTAAACCTTTCAACTTCAATTCTTTCATTGACACAGGATTTTTTATATTTGAAGAGTAACTTTTGGAACTTTAATTGCACCAAGAAATTCTCATAATGCCCTTTTTTCTTTTCTAGACAGTGTGTGAGCTGCTAGATGAAGAAACATATGATTTCTATTCTCCTCCAATGCCAAGTTTTCCCTTATACCTATAGAAACCATATCTAGCCTTGCTTTTATGCTATCTTTGCTCTTTCTTAGAATTTGTAATAATGTACCAATAGAACTTTCACAAACGTTTTTTCAATATGCATTATATCAAGAAAATGCCTCACATCTAAGGTCATCCAATATGGCAAATAAAAAAAATAAATCTTTTCTTCCACCCATTTGTACTGATGTGCCTCGCAAGAGGTTTTCCAAATTCAATATCCAAATCCTTAACCTTTTTAAAAAGTTGATCACTGGATAAAAATGGAGGTGGCCCACCTTCTTTTGGATTACCATCAAAATATTTTCTTAATCTTCAATAATAATGTTGTTGAGGCAACCATCTACGATGTCCCATGTAGACATTCTTCATTCCATGTTCTAATCTTACTGACTGTGTGCTATCTTCACAAATAAGGCATCCAAGTTTTCCTTTGATACTGTACCCAGACAAATTACCGTACACTGAAAAGTCATTGATTGTGCCAAACAACATGGCTTTCAAATTAAATGTTTTCTTCTTATACGCATCATACACTTCGACACCTATCTCCCACAATAGCTTCAAATCTTCAATTAGAGAAGCCAAGTATATGGCTATATCATTTTCTGGTTGTTTTAGGCCAGAAATTAACATGGCCATCATCAAATACCTGTGCTTTATACATAGCCATGGAGGTGGATTATAAATGATTAACATCACTGGCCATATACTATGGGTACTACTTTGCATGCCATGTGGATTCATTCCGTTGGTAGCTAGTATGAGGCATAGGTTTCTAGAATCTTTTGTAAAGTCTGGGTACTCTCGATTAACCCTTTCCCATTGCATAGAGTCAGCAGGATGCCTTAGCATACCATCTCTAATCCTCTCATTTGCATGTCATATCAAATTTTTTTGAATCTACTATACTGCTATACAAATGTTTAAACCTAGGCACTATGGGAAAGTACCATATCACCTTCTCTAGACTCTTTTCGTTATTCTTAGAACATGATGCATTACATTTAGGACACTTAGTTAATGATGCATATTCGTTCCTAAACAAAGCACAATCATTGGGGCAAGCATGTATCTTCTCATAACTCATGCCCACAGATTGCAACACTTATTTTACATCATAAGTTCGGGTTGGAAGCTTATTACCCTTCAGTAGCATTTCATGAATCAGTGAAAGAAATTCTATGAAGATCGTATCAGTCAACCCGCCTCTTGCTTTCAAGTTGAACAATCTCAGCACAGTAATTAATTTTGAGAATTCTGTGCAATTGGTGTATAAAGGTATTTCTGCATCATGTCTCAACCTCTCAAGCATTTCTGGACAATCTCGAAGTTCCTCTTCAATAGCATTTTCATCTCTTCAACACGATCATTCTCGTCTATATTTATTTCGAAATCATGTGACACGTACGTGTTGCTATACCCATGGCCTTTATTGGTCATATCCCTTAACTCACCATACTTATGCCAATATGTATAAGTATGATCAATTCCAAAGCACACTGAATGATATTCTAACTCGCTTGCACTAACCCACTTCAAAAGGCCACGTTTTATACAAGGGCACACAATGCTATTATGATCTGCCTCATGTTCTAGTACAAATATAATGAACTCCTTCACTCCATCCACATATTCTTTTGTGACTCCATTTACAGACATCCATTTCTTTTCCATGATCTCTCTCAATCTAACAAGAATAGTTAACGGAAATGATATTACTGACTTAATCATATTCAAAGGGTTAGTTTAATGAATATATTAATTTTTAACTCCATCAATCATGAGCCACATGCTTGCAAATATGTATATCATCCCTCTCTAAGCTAATTAAATTTAAGATAATACTTACAATTATATTAAACTAATTATAAGCATTTTATCTTATGTGAAAACTTGCCAACAAGTGAATTCTTTTATTTATAAATTATAAATAATTTATAACATTTATTTTTATGATTTCTTTAGGCATTGTATTTGAATATATATATATATATATATAATCAAAACAACATTAGGGCCCATGTGTTTAAGATTAAAAAATAATTTTATAAAAAGTGATTTATTTTGTAGAGCCTTTAAAAAAATTAGGAATTATTTTATTTTTGTTACAATCATAAAAAAATTATTTTTCACTTATAATAACAAGTAAAATATATGTTTCAATATTAACATTAATATATTAGCCCAACTATTATAAAAATTATATATCATTAACGTATAAAAACTGTTTTCATTAAAATTTTTCATTCCTATTATAAACAAAAAAAAATTCTTGCATAAAAAATTCCCTTTTAATTAAAAAAAAACCTTAAACACAAAAAGGCCCTTAAAATGTCTAACTATTAATTTCAAGCAAAATTTCGGTAGCATAACAACATAAAAATAAAACATTCCAGGGCCTTTTGCCCTCATTTCAATCACAACTCATCATTATCATCAACAACAACAATAGAATCATATGATATTTAAAGTTAAAAGTTACACATGAGTAATAATTTTGAGTATGCTAAAAGTACTCATACACAATTCTAATCACTATGAAACTTCATATACAACTCAACCATCAATTAAAGAATCAAACGATAAAAAATTTTCAATCAAACTAGTTGAATTTTGTTCAAACAAAAAATACAACAAAAAATATACCATAAATTTGGATAAAAATAAAAACTAAATATAACTCCCATCTAATCATATATTATTAGTCTAACATACATTTTCAAGTTACCTATAGCTTCAAATTTATGTGGGTTTTGGCTAAAGGTTATTTTTTTTCTATCAAACATTTCATTGAACGCCTTAAATGTGCCAATAACAACCCAAAAACAATATAATCTAATCTCAAAAACCAAAGCTTAATCAACAATCAAACAAGCCCAATGTAATCTAGACAATAATCAAAAGCGAAAACTAGCTTGAATTGTTTAGAAAGCAAATAAGAGATTTGAAATAAATAGGAAGAAGAGTAGCTCGTTGCCTTACTGAATGAAGCACATGGAGAGGAAATAGACAAGAGGGAGGCATGGGGAGAGGAAGAAACCACAATAGATCAATGGCCAAAGCTCGCCGATGGTGAAAAAATATGAGAGGAAGAGAAGACAACAGTCATGGTGAAGAAGTCCAGAGACGCGCCGCGAGCAACAGTGTTTTTTTTTGTTTGGCCAAGAGAGCAAATGACAGAAAAGAAGGGAAGAATATGATATAAAATGTCTATATTGGACCGTTATTTTTATAACCATCCAATATAGTCAGATCTTATTGGACGATTATAATATATAATCGTCCAATATGTTTTTTAAAAAAAATAAAATTTGAACATATATTGGATGGTTCTCTTAATAAACGTCCAATATGTTACATATATTGGACAGTTATTTTTTACAACCGTCCAATAAGATCCATCATTTAGTCTGCTTTTTGTAGTAGTGGATGAAGGGTACGACCAAGTGGTTTCAACTTTGAAGCTTTAAAGATGATGATTGTAGGCTAAATTTCTCAAGGAATCCTAGAGAAAAGATGGATGGAGGATGAATCATGGGGCTTTACATGGCTAAAGCTTTCTATTCTTAGTTTCTCTCATTTAATTTGATGTTTAACACCTTTGTCTAGTGTTATTCTATCATTAATTTGTAATTCTAGTTTGAATTTATCTTGATATAATGAGAGATACTGGTTTGCTTAACTATATTATTGTGAAACACTTGGTTTGATTCAGCTATCTCTAGTAAAATGCATAGTCTTGTGTTTTTTTATTTATGTTTGTCTTATTTTACTTACATAGTTTTATAGGTAAGGATGAGATATTAGAGAGAATTTTTCATAGTCTTGAGGTTCAATCTAACCATTGAGTAGCCATAATTTCATTGAGGTTTTTCTAACCTAAACACTTGGTCACTCTAAAATCAACTTAAGAAAATAACCTAAGGACATTAGTTGATAACTTGGGGAATTGAATTAGCTAAATCAAGTTTCTTAAGATGGTTTTCATAATGACCTACCACACAGCCAAGAAGAGAAATTACTCACCAAAACCATAAATAATGAGAAAGATAATGATTCTTCCACTATCTAAACTTTAGGGTTCCACTTCATCAAAAGGGTAATCACTTCATTGACTCTTCAGTATAGGTTTAAGTATTTAAGTTTATTAGTTGGTAGCTAACATTTTCAAACACTTTGGTAATTTATCCACTATGTAAATTCATAATTGAATTGAGACACTCACTAGAGAGATGATATAGGGTTAACCCTCTACTACATTAAGGTTAAAACTAGTATCATTTTGAAAGATGTGTGATTAGCCTTCGTCAAAGGTATTTTTTAAAGTTTATAGAAAAATTAATATGGTAAACTATATGTAATGAACCTTATTCGTATGTATAATTTTGCAAAAAAAAAAAGTCTTATAAATTGGGATGAAGGGTGTAATTAATATCTTTAAATTTACAAAGAATATTTGAATTTGCAACTTTTTCTCTTCATTGAAGTTGATAATTGCAATGAGGGTTAATGAATACCCTAAATCCTAAACTTTTGCACGAATATTCATTTTGGATCCGAAATTATTGAAATATGCAAAAACTTTTCTTAACTTTTAAATTTTGAACACCTAAAACCTCGTTGTTAAATTAGAGAAAACAATTGTTATTTTTAAGAGTGAGGATGATTGTCACATCAGCATGCGATTGGACCCAACGACTACAAAAGTAACGGCCATTTTTTCCAACTTAACAGTAAAGTTTTAGGAGCTCAAAATTTAAAAATTGAGAAGAGTTTTTGCACATTTTAAGAGTTCAGGGTCAAAATGCTATTTATGCAATGGTTTAGGGTCTAGAATGTTTATTAATCATTACAACAAAGTGTATCAAAGAATTACAACTTGGTATTAAGAGTCAGATATTAGGAAAAAAATTAACTACTATATTTTTACCCTATATTTAGGATCAAATAGGACTTTAAAATTTTACCCTGTAATTAGAACAAGAGGGAGTATATTCACTTTATTTATTCATAAATGTAAAACATAATTTAGTTACAAAAATCAGATATTTTATTTTATTTTCATTATATTTTATATTATAATTAATTAATACCATTCATTGACTCTTAGGAGTTAAAATTAACTCAGGTAGTACAGTTAGAATGGAATGTGGCTACTGTCTATGATTGAAATTCTTCTAATGTATAAAAATAAAATAAAACAAAATAATCGTTCTTTAATGAGCTTAAGAAGAGATACTCTCATTCATGGAGGAAAGACTCTTTCCTTAATTAATAGACTCTTATGTTCTCTACTAAGTTGCGGTGGCGACCTTTCTTTACTACGTGGAGGTGCTTCTTCTCATTGATGTAGAGACATTTCTTTTTAACCAAATGCCTCCTCCTTAATAATAAGTTATAATTAAATTACTTTGACTATTAAATTAATACACCGTTATAAAATAAAAAATTAATTAACTGAATTAAAAGAGAACATATGATAACCCTCCCGTGATTACTCTAACCAAGATACGTTTTTTTTTTTAAAAAATATTCATATGTTATTTCTTTATGAGAAAAGTGCAATAAAGAATTGAAAAAAATCTCGATCATTTGTTAGTTCTGTCATTGTCTAGGGAAATGGTGGATCGAATCGTTATAGTTTCCATTCAACAGAATCAATATCAATATTATTACTCTTATCAATCAATATATCAACATTAATTTTGGTATATAATGTAAATATAAAATTTATAAGAGTTCTTTTTTTTTTTTTGAATTTTACATGATGCAGAAAACTTATTTAATTCAAAATAAGGTTTAAGGTGCAAAAATTACTCTCAAGTGGTTAGTTAGGAGTATTCAGTAGCCTAAAGTGATAAAATGGGGCAAAAATACTCATAACATTACCAAAGTGGTGTAAAAGTGACCAAACCATTAACTTGCCCATACACCATTAATTTCCAGTGGTAATTGCTAACAATGTCACTTACTGTGTTTATCATGTGTTAATCTTTACTGATGTAGACTAAAAAAGGAGCAAAAATACCTACGAAGTAGTTGACAAGAAGCATTCAGTAACCTAAAGTGAGAAAGATAATAAAAACTACCCATAACATTACCAAAGTTAGTGCAAAAGTGATCAATCCATCAAATCCCTTAAATGTTGATCATTTAGCTAACACCTAAACAGAAGTTGATCATTTTTTAGATGACATGGACAAAAAAAATTCCTAGGTGACATTCTATGGAGGTTGATGAGTCATCTTATGAGTACTCATAATATTACTTTAATAGTAACAATAATGACCAATCCGTCAAAATACTTGCCACATGGTTTCTTTTCATCTCCACTTATCCAACCTCCTTCTTCCCTCCCTCCCTACTCATTTTCCTTGTATGTAAAACCTAAGATTTAACATAGCTTACATACAATTAAAGATTGACAACGAAGAGGCTGTAGTTCACTGTAAAGAACACAAGCACTTCATAAAGGAAGTTGTCTCTGCTCGTAACACTTTCGTGACTACGCACATCTCTTGCACCATCTACCTTAAAAACATTGGCACAATCTTAAACAATTTTGCTCATGATGAGGTTTGAAATCCTCAATTAACTTCTGCCACTACTGTAAAGAAGCAAGTGATTTAACTTGTTGTTCTATCAAAATGACATTTTCCCACATGGTATTACTATTACAAAATAAGTTTTTAATAACGGATAAAAAATATTTTTAACAGCGGTTCTATTTCCGTTGTTGTTTCAGGAGATGTTAAAAGTATGTGACTTTTAACAGCAGTTGAACAACGGCTATTAAAAATAAACTTTCAGCAGTAGGTCTATATCTGCTATTGAAAGTTGCTCGTTGAATTTTTTTTAAAAAGGGAGACTTTGAACAATAATTATTGTCTTAACTACTATTAAAAGTTCACTTTTAACATGATAATTTTTTATTTTTTTTATTTTCACTTTCACTTTCAACAGCAACGTGGCACCCACTATTGAAAGTAAAAAATTTTAATTTTTTTTATTAAATTTAACTTTCAAAAGCGGGTGCCACATACTAGTTATTGAATATGATATTTTTTTTTTAAATTTTCACTTTCATTTTCAACAGCGGGTGCATGGTACCCATTGTTGAAAGTGAATATTTTATTTTTTATATTTATTTATTAACTTTCAACAGCGGGTGAGATGTTATCCACTATTGAAAGGTATCTTTTAACAGCAGGTTAACTATCACTCAATGTTGAAAGTTTAAAATTTTATTTTATTCAAATTTTAAAATTTTTTGACACTGGGTTAAATTATACATGGTGTTAAAAGTTTTTCTGCAGCAGTTAAATTTTTAACTGATGTTAAAAGCCTTATATTGGCAGTAAATATTATAAAAATGCCATCGCCTCTACTTGCAATAAAAGGTGCGTTTGAACCAATGTTAAAAGTCCCCTGTAAAAGATAAATTTTGCACTAGTGTATTCATACGATGACTAATCAACTTCTGTAGAATTTCACTCAAAAATCAATAAAAAATAGTCATCTTTTGCTTAAGTGTTAGCTAAATGGTCAACATTTAAGAAATTTGATAGATTGATCACTTTTGCATTTACTTTGGTAACATTATAAGTATTTTTGCCTTTTTTTTCTAACTTTAGGCTATTGGATCTTCTTGGTCAATCACTTCATAGGTATTTTTGCCCTCTTTTTAATCCACATCAATAAAAATTGACATATGGCAAGCACAATCAACATTTAACACTAAAAACTGATAGCATTAGGACAAATTAATGGTTTGATCCCTTTTGTGCTAACTTTGATAATATTATGGATATTTTTACTCATTTTCTATAACTTTAAATTATTGGATACTCATGGTTGTCCACTTGGTGGGTTTTTTTGCACCTTAACCCTTAAAAAAGTGTATATGTACTGCCCTGTGCAGCATGTAATTAGAGTTGTAAGTTCCTTTTCATTAATAGACCTACCGAAATTAATTGAGTGTTTAAAGTTTAAACCATATACATATATAACCCTTACATTGTTTACTTCAAATTGGTAATCTGAGATTAATGGGTTTCCTTATTTTCATTACAATTAGATTTTACCTTATTACAATTAGAATAATTAATCCATACTACTTTTTTGGGGAATTGGAGATAAAATACATAATTTGTGATAAAAATTAAATTCATAGAATTTCCAAATGTAAAATAAAATTATAAAAGAAATTCTAGCTGAACTCAGTATATCACGTCATCCATATTCTAGTCAATAAAAACATGACATTCAGATGACTGTAAATATAAATTACTTCTGCCATTGATAGTAGAGAGAAAAGATAAGAAATTAAAGAGGCATTATATTATAAAGATAAAGACACATAAAATTTTATTTGCTTAAATTGTTAAACTTTTATTAGATATAGTATGGATAATATTGTGCATTGGATCCATACAAAAATTTTCTAGTTAAAAAGGGTTAGTGCCTACTTGGATAACATTTGGAATCAATTTTTGAGATCAAAACTATGATTTTGTGAAAATATATCCAAACATTCATGGCACATGTTAAAATTAATTATAAATCCAAAATCATATTTTTCTAAAAATATCCAAACACCTATTACACACGCTAAATTAATTATGAACTCAAAACTATGATTTTCTTAAAAATATTCAAACACCCTTATACATGTCAAAATCAATCATGAACTAAAAAATATAATCTGTAAACTAATTTATATAATTTTTGGATAAATTTCTAAAAAAGTATAACTAAAAATATGAATTGAAAAGCAAGGAATAGTATATTATAAGATAACCATATTTTTGGGTTCATAATTGATTTTGGCATGCATGGGGGTGTTTGAATATTGAAAAAAAAAAACCATGGTTTTGGGTTCACAATTGATTTTGGCATGTATAATGAGTGTTTGGATTTTTTTTTTTTGAAAAATATGGTTTTGAATTCATAATTAATTTTAACATGTAATAGGGATATTTTAATATATTTTAAAAATATATCCAAACACCCTTGTTATATGTTAAAATCAATTATGAATCCAAAATTATATTTTTTAAACAAAATATATCCAAACACCCATTTTACATGTCAAAATCAATTATAAACCTAAAACTATAGTTTTTTTAAAAAATATACAAACACTCTATACTTGCCAAAATTAATCATGAACTCAAAACCATGGTTATCTCATGAGCTATTATTACTTGCTTTTTAATTCATATTTTCAGTTATACTTTTTTAAAAAATTATCCAAAAATCATATAGATTATTTCACAAATCATATTTTGGCTTGATAATTAATTTAGAAATATATCTTGACTGTTTGGATAATATTTGAAATCAATTTTTGAGAAAAAAACCATGGTTTTATAAAAATATATCCAATCACTCTTGTTACATATTAAAATCAATTCTAAATCCAAAATCATGGTTTTCTTTAAAATATTCAAATACCTCTATACATGTCAAAATTAATTACGTACCAAAAAATATGATTTGTAAAATAATTTATATGATTTTTGAAAAATTTTTTAGAAAAGTATAATTAAAAATATGAATTGAAAAGCAAGTAATAGCGTAGTTTTTGAAATAACTGTAGTTTTAGATTCATAATTGAAAGTTTATATTTTTATTTTGAAAATGTAAGATTGTAAAATATATCTAATGAATTTTATTGATATATGTGATTTTACCATGAAGTGTCTTATAATTTAAAATAGAGGAAGTACAATCATAAAAGTGTCATATAAGTTTTTCATTATCAAATATTTTTAAGTAATTATTAAAACTCACAAAACATATATAATTTCATACACACACTTGAAGCTATTTAAAAAACGCATCAACATATATTAAAATTATAAACAAAAAATAATATGCATTAAATAAATGATATTAGTGTTGCTTCTAGCTAGAGAAACATCCATTGTTTAAAAAAAGGGCAATGGAACTATGCACAATTTTTTAAAAAAGCACCAGCATAGTACAATGCTCTAAATAATGTAAATGTATTAAATGGATGAGAGCCAATATTGAGATTGATTTGAACAAAAATAAAATATTACAATTAAAATTGGTTAGATTAAAATCAACCCCACAAGTTATAAATAATGTTACTGCATAATGTGAGTAATTTATAATCATGATATGGTAAAGTGAATGCACAACAATATTTAACCTGGATATCCATGTCTTACTATAGGAGAGAAAGGTGGAGTTGAGGTGGCTTGTTAATGTTCTAATATGTTTGCTTGGGAGTCCTAATTATATATATATATATATATAGATTATTAATCAAAATAAAATGATTCAAGAATTAAATTTCCTCACAAATTTATTCCATGATGGTACTTTTCATAAATTAAAGAATTAAATCACGAAATTAATTCACTGCATCTTCACACATTAAATGCATGGATTATATTTTCAAGCAATAAATAATAATTTATCATTGAGAAATTATTTATCCTGCGTCCATTTGTCATCACGGGAGAAAAATATAGAGTTAATGTGGTTTCATAATATGCTGACACGTGGGTTTGGGTTTTCTAATTGTGGGTTTCCTACCACACATGAATGGCCTATTGGGAGTTTATGTGATTAACACATGTTATACATTCTACAATTACGTAAATTAATTCTTTGTATGTTATTCTTTCAAGAGAATTTAAAGATTTGTGACCTATAAATGAGGCATGTGCTAAGTGATTGGAACCTTGTTGTGAATGAGAATCACTCTCTATTTCCTCCCTAATTCTTTTTTGTCTTGTTCATTTCTCTCATCTCAATCTCTTATATTTTATTTACTTTTATAACAAGTTTTAGATTCATGATTGATTTTAATATAAAATAGAAGTATTTAAATATATTTTTATAAAACCATTATTTTTACTCCTAAAATTGACTATAGTAGTTATTTAAATAGGCTTTTCTTCTTTCAATTGTCCGACGGTGCCCTCAGAATCAACCTTCCCTAGAAAGCCTGACCAAAAAATAAAAAATAAAAAATAAAACCTTCCCTAAAAAGCATCCTATACTAAAGTCAAAAAGTTATGATGTGCCCATGTTCTACAGGTTTCTTATTTGTCTACGTTAATTTTTCTAGTTACTACTTTTTTCTTTTGAAAAAAGTCCTAGATTTGAATCCAAGTGTTAATGTTTGGCATATATGTGTGGGTATGTCTATCTCCTTTTCTCATTGGAAAAGGTAATGCGAGGGATAAAATTTTTAAAAACCGTAAGTTTATTACTTCATATGTTTCATTATATTTATTATTCTTTCTGAATTTATAAAATATTTTTTAAGAAAATTATATGTACAATGAAATTTATTAAATACAATTTAAAAATTTTTTTAAAAATTTTATAAAAGTCTCTCTATAGTACAAGAGAGGGAACAAATTTATTTAGGAAGTGAAATGATGAAAAATTGTATTGAAATAATAATATTTAATGAAACTTTATTTTTTAAAAATTTTATATTTTAAAACATCAAATCTCGTACAAAGATATCTTACAAAATAGGATAAAGAGAGTACATAGAGATTAAAAAAATCATATATATGGAAAATTTGATAAGAATATATTACTTATATGTATATATATAAGTAATATATTCTTATCAAATTTTCCCTTCATTTATTTTTATCATTAAACAATACAAGGAATATAGTAAAATATATAACAGTAAATAAGAAAGTTATCTTTAAATTTTGTTATGAAAGTCTAAAATGACATGAAAATATGAAATAATGTTTTTCCTAAAATAAACAAATACAATAAAAGGAAAGGAGTAATTATTTTAATATATAATATAATATAATATAATATAATATCCTGCGGATAATTCTTTAGAATACTTTCTATTACCTTCCTCTGTCATGCATTGTATACTTGTCTTGGAGGGGGATGCTTGTATTGTACCCGTGCGGTCACTAATTAATAATTACGAGGAACTTCTCTTAGCCGAAAATTCAACCAATTTACATGCAGGCTAAGTTTTTTGTTTTATCCTTTAATTTTATATAAAATTTTAGTTTGATCTCTTAATATTATAAACATTCAATAATTATTGTATAAAATTAACGATATTAAAATTAAAAAATTAAAAATATATTTTATAAAATTAAAATATTAAAATAAAATATTATATAAAGTTAAAGAATTAAAGATGCACTTTAGCTTTATATATAAGTTTCGTAAAATATGTTACTTACTTTTTTTATCAGCGTGTGTCTTTGATTTTTAACAAGCTAATTAATATAAATCATAAATATGATATGAGCATCTGTGGTGTTGTATTTTATATATTTATCTTTTTAAAAATATTTACTTAGACGTTTATAATTATGATGGGATATTGGAGAGAAAACTCTTAAGCATATAATGTTGTTGACCAACAATATGTTTAAGGACATTATACCTTATTAGCTCAATACATTATTTAATCATCACAAAAAGGAAAAACAAATATTTGTTCATTGATATGGTCTAATTCAATTTTAATAGAATCAAATAAAATCAACTATAATTGAATTGGTAACTAAATTACTAAACTTACTAAATCAATTGTGATTTAATTTTTTTGGCAATTTAAAATAATTTTAAGCTATTTTGTTATTCAAAATCAATTCAATCCAAGTTATGCACATAAGTACTCCTAAATCTCCTATAATAATCCATTAAGATGTTGCACATTTGAAATCGTAGCAATGGGAACTTGACTTTAATTTATTGTGTGTAATAGCAAATAAGCCTACCTCAGATGCAGCTTTTCTCCTTGGGTTCTATGTAATAGCGTAAGTTTGTGACTTTTATTGTGCGCGTTTCTTTTAGTCTGAATATATTTGACTTTTCCTTCAAAAAACCTACCTTAGATGGAAAGAAATAATTAAAGGTAGTATCTCACTCATCTAACTCAAATATAAAATTGTACTGGTGCGTGTGTGCGTGCGCGCATAGATCAGTCACACGTGGAAAGTAAAAAAAATAAAAAAAAATATTATTACCTCCATCCTAAATTATAAAACATTTTTAAAAGAATTTTTTATCCCCAAATACAAGACACTTTAAGTAAATTAAGATTTCAGTGAATACATCAATTTCAATATTATTCTTTATATCTTTATAATTAATTTTCGTCCATTTTCTTTTTAATATATTAAATGATGAATATTTTTGAAAGTTTATATTTTTATTTTGAAAAGATAAGATTACTAAATGTATTTAATAAGGTTTATTGATATGTGATATTTTGTCTAAAAGTATCTTATAATTCGAGACGGAGGGAGTAATTTTATTATTATTATTATTATTATTATTATTGAACATGGTGGGAACAGACTTCGAAGATTCAGCTGGAAGATGGAGGAAAATTGCCATTGAAAATTATAAAGCCAATGATCGAGGTAGATGACTTTTTCGGCAATAAATAAATAAATAATGTTAGTGCTGGCCAGATATCTACAATATAATGCTAAAAGATATAGCTCCAACGAATTATGTAACGCACGTAATGAATTCATAATATATAACACACGTACACCCTTTCACATTCTCTTCTATTCTATTTATAAATTATTTATTTTTTAATATATTTTATTAAAATAAAAAAATTTAAACCTTAGTAGTTCTGTCTAAATATTCAACATATTTTTAACTTCATTACTATTAAATATATATACTTTTAAAGTAAAATATTCTAACATTTAATAACCTCACAAGCATTTAATAAGAATCAAAGGGTAACGACTAACATAATAATCACTGCGATATTTTATATATAGGACCAAAACACTTTCTTTGGAACCAATAAAAGTTAGTGAAGTCATTAAACTTGTCTAAAAATAAAATAAACTTTTAATTTTATCCTTATATAAATGTTTTTTTAAAATTTGTATTAAATTTTTTCTCATTGTTAACGAGTTTAAATAGGAATAATATTAAAAAATAATAAATATCCCACCAAATGTCTTATATTAAGGATAAAAATAATTCTTCTAGAAGGATTTAGTTTAAAAATAAAATAAACTTTTAATTTTATCCTTGCTCTCTTGTTTAATTTGTCTTTTGGGTTCTACAACATGCATTTTTTTGCATGATTTAGTAGGTCACTCGCATAATATTGCATCTATACATATGAAACCTCCAAAACATGTGTGAATTAGCACTGGACACTCATAAGAAATTACACCAATGGCTATAATCACTATGAAACGTCTCTAAACGGTCATTTGATATCTCTAACACTTATTTCACTCCATAGGCTATAAATTTAATACTCTAAATTGACCTTGAAAAGAGCTTAACCTCAAAAATCATTGAACTATGAAATTCATGATCATATAACTCTTATTATATAAAAATCATTGTTCTTAAACTAATATTATCGATATCTTTATCTGTTGAGTATTAGAACTTCATTATACTCATCCTTACTTTTAGAGAGAGTTTCGAGTAAGCAATTTACATACTCAAAATCTTTGTAAAGATGAGGGAGAAATTGTTCTTGAAATCAAGAGATGTTGTTCTCTTAGAAAAAGCTTACTCGTAAAGTGAGTTATTATAAAGACTCACAAGTGTCTAAATTAAACTTGTGAATGTACTGAGATAGCAACCACACTCTCAAGCTTGTGTTATAGTGAAGAAATCTCAAATAATTGCTTGAGAACTGGATGTAGGCTCAAGAAGAGGAGCTAAATCAGGATAAATCATTATTTGCAATCTCTCTTCCCTTAACTTTTTATATTTTCAGTAACCTTAGTTTATGCTATATTTTAATGTTCAAAATAATATTTGATATATTTACATGTCTTACTCAAACTTGCACTTAAAGATTATTTCTAGACTCTCTTACACACATTGAGCTTATAAAAATAACTTGAACATTCTTACATACAAAGTTTAGAACTCAATTTGCTTAAACTTTTCTTTGAACACAATTTTTCTAAAAACTTTTAAAAGAATTAAAATTTCTTCAAACACCCAATTCACCCCCCTCCCTTGAATGCTTTGCCACATCTAACATTTTTTTTATTGATGTTTATTAATTTTTGTTCGAGTATAGAGATGGCTTGTCTAAATGGAGTGGTCAAAATTTGCAAATTCGTTTAGAAGAAATGATGGCCATGCAATTTCGAAAAAGGTATGAACTTACGTATTCGCTGCTAATTGGAGATTCATATTGAAGTGTAATGAATTTATCTTATTTTTTTTTTCTTATTTTGTGTCGTTCTTATATTTTATATTTTATTATTTAAAAGTTCAATTTTTATTTTTATATATTTGTGATAATTAATCTGACATTTATTGATATTTTAAATTCACACTATTGAATGGTTTACAGCCATATACTCTTGATCTTGTGATTAGATGACCAGAAATCACATCACTTTTAATAACGATCTTTTGTAAAAGATTACTTTATGGTTTTAATAAATATTATGAAAAGAATTATTGCTACAAATAATATAGTCTTGAAAGCTAATGATTCAAAAATTTCATGGCACAAAAGGCTTTGATAGAGCATTGGAGAATATTTTGCTACAGTCATAAAGACCGATAGCTTATAGAAAATCATGTCATTGAAAAATAATAGTTCTGAAGACTAATTAAAGTGTTTACTTTGTTATGATCACATCATGTATAGCTGATGTCCAAATTGAGAATTAAAAGCAACAATATTTTGCGATGCATGTTAAAATAATGATATTTTGTCATTTAAGCAATGGTTACAATATTGCTAGAAGCCATTTAAGCAAATGAGTATCAATTTTATTCAAGGTAAATGCCAAAGTGGTTAAAGAATTATAAGATATTGAAGAAAATACCAGGAGTGGTATGAAATAAATTGACAAAAAAAGGCAATTAATGGTCTATCATGATATTAATATATTATGTCAATTAATTTATAAATTTAAAAATATAGAAATTAAATATTACTTGTATGAATTTTATACATCTGTCGTGATACCATTGGAAATTTGATAATTAACTTTTACTTATCTCGGTTGATCAGACTCTTGTGCTTTGCTTTTAAATTGTTATTTGAGATTTCTAGTCTTTATTTTCTAGCCATTGTTATGTGGGATTATGGAAGCTTTGACATTATGTATCATTGTCCTTAATAATGTTTGTCAAAGAATTTTAAAGCATCTTAGAAGACATATTCCGATTTTGTATTTTAAAAAAATTACAATGATAGTATACATATATATTGCAATTAAACTTCTTTTTTGTGATACTTGAAAAAAATTATCTATTTGTATCACATTTGAATAAGGAGAATGAGAAATAGTTTAATTTTGATGAGAAAATTTATTATGAGTAGTTGATAGTTGATGTTGACGGGCGTGAAATTATTTTTGTGATATTTTGAAGCTATATATATGTATATTGCAAGTTAAATTCAAGAGTGTAATAATTATTTCATGTTGTAATGTTTATGTTAGATTTTTTTTAATTTTTTACATTCTTCTCAATTTTTTTTCTTTTCATTTTAATATCTACATGCCATAAATTAATTGTAAATTATTTGAACTTTAACCTTTACATATATTTATTTTAATCTTTATGGATTTTTTTCAAGCTCATTTGAATTTCTGTATTAATTCAAGAAATAGGTTTTGGAGCGCTACAAAATATATATAAAATGAATATTGATTATATTTTCAATAAGGGAATTTTTGAGAACATATGTGATGAAAAAAATTGAAATATTCCATATTAATACTTTGAATATACATAAAAAGTAAATTAAATTGAATATGTTATTGGTGAGTAATGAGAATATATACTTAATGTGCATATGTATGTATATTAGCAATCAATACATGGTAGTTTCTCAAGAACAAATGAAGATATTTTTCTATGACAAAAAATTGTTGATAATGAAAAGTATAACTCCATATCGTTATATTAGATCTTTGCTTCACTAGGTGTTTGAGGATGATAGTTCAATTGATTAAAATTCATGATGATTCGTGAATTGGAAAGCACAATAGATATAGTTTGTGTCTGCGTGTGCGCGTATTCAAATTTAATTTGAGAAAGATGAAAATAAGAGAGGTATATCTGAGTAACTCACACCTGAGAGTGAGACTGTTGGAATATAATACAAGTGTGTGTTAATGTTGGATGAAGTTTCACTTATATATTAATATATTTCCTTCCAAAGCACAATAAATATCTCCAATTGATGTCATATTGAGATAGTAAATCAATCACAGATCATGAAAAATTTAAATTTTACTGCTGGTTAAAAATGTTACAATAAATTAAACTAGAAGTTTATTTATCTTGACAAATATATTGTTAGCATAACTTGTTTGATTATTTTGGATCATATATATGATGTAAAAAATTATTGAGAATATATATTGATATTTGTTGAAGAACCAAAAGATTCTTCACCAATAGCACGCGCACACGCGCGTGCACAATGTAATTATATCATTAATATATGCTACTTGTTTCTCAAAGAGTTGATGATGAGAAATTACTAGTTATAATGTGAAATGAATCTTCACATTTCTGAAAATACATCAAATTTATATATATGGGCCCATTCAAATAGCATGAGAACCATACAAGTATTTGATAAATTTGATAGATGCATCTATAAAATAATTACATATATGATTATTTCTAACTTGCAAACTTGAGTTTACAAGATTGTTTGAACAAAGCATTGTAGTGAGTGGACTATTTTTAGAGTATGAAATTCAAACAATTTCTATTGAAAAATCCATTGAATTTATATATCAAGCTTTGCAACAATATACTTGTCAGAAAATAGTTGAAAATCCTATTTTATATAATGATGTAATAAAATTATTTATTAAAGCCTCCATAAGAAGCTAGATTGATACTTATGAAAACAATCTTTCTATTTTAATATTGACATATTTGATCTTACATATTGCAGCTTATACATTTTAAGCCAACAAAATTCTCCCACTAACTTGGTCAGAAATAAGATATTTATCCAATTTGAATGTACAATGATTATTCTTATTATCATTCCACCACGCTAGATAGATAGTTGGAGAAAGTTGAGAATAAATGTTGGGTGAAAAAATCCTTCTTGTTGTTTCTAAATGAAACAAAAGAATTTTTTTTCCCCTAAAAGAAAGAAATGGAATTGGGAGACTTATTCTACATGATAAGTTGATCTTCAATTGATCAAGTTTTCCCAACTTGAAGGGGAGGAATGACTAGTTGAAAAAGAAAATATATGAAATATATTATCATTATTTTATTTATATCCTCTCAATATGAACTAGAAGTTCATCAAATGTATTTATAAAATATTTTTCAAATGCAATTACTGACTAAAATGAGAACTATTAAATCTCATATTCTAGCTAAAGTGCTCTAATGAATATAAAGGGAAATGAGACATGCCTAAAGCATAAAAAGTTAATTTATTTCAAATAAAAATATATTAAAAATGGAGCATATAATTAAAAAAATCATACTCAAGAGGCAAACACTCTATAAGTGGGTCAAGATATAACTAATTATGAAAACCCTAAAAGAGGTTTAGGTACCTAAAAGCAATAAAAAGATTTTAAAAATTTATGTCACGATTGGAAAAATGGAACTAAAAATATAAAGTTTTCAATAATAATTTTGATGACAATATCACGTGATTAAATGAGGATCTTATACACAAATATGGTATAAAAAGTAGATAGAAACATGATTGGCCAATGGAAAAGAAAAGGAAAAATGATGCAATTTGGTAAAATTATATTTATTTTAAATATATGAAAAGTCATGAATCTGTAATGCAAACATTTGATGTGTAAAATTATTATGAGATATATAAACAATTATGTGAAAATTAGGACTTTCACAATGGTCTAATAATGATCATGACTTGACTAGGAATGTTATCTTGTGGTGGATATTTGTATATATCATTAGTCTGACATTATATGAAATTGAAATATGATGCATCTATTACATAGCATATGCATATGATTCACTGACACTACTATCGAATAGCTCCAAAATTAATAAAAACTAAATTTTGTAGTAAAGCGCAACCTAGGTCGTCTCCCTAAGAGTCAATAGAGCAACTATTTGAATTATGGTTATGAAAAGGTAAATGATGGGGGTTTTTTATGATGAAATTAATTAAAAAAATCTAAATTAAAATTAGATAAATAATGAAAATTCAACTGAGAAAATTATCAAGCACAAGCAGCGCAATCAATCACAATCCAATCACCTAAACTTAATCTTCCTTGTCCACCAAACAAATCAATTTTATTTACCTTTATTATTCTAATTTTTTTTATATATTTCTCAAATTAACATTCAAGAATTAAACAAGAGATTAAGTTATAGATTAATTGAGATCTCCTTTAACCCACAACCTAACAACTGTTCTATGTTAGCCATACCAGAAACAAAGCATAGATAATCACCCAAGCCAAGCCAAATTACTCTTACAATGCTATATCAATCGATTATAGCAAGTAAAACCTCAGATAAAATTTATAACTCAAAAATTATGCAATAAAGCTACTCTAATCAGTAATAGTAATTAAAGCATAAAATTTAGAGGTAGAGAGAAGAAGAGAAAATTGGAATAAAGCTAAAATAAAATCTTCCCTGAATATTAAAGACTCTGATTAAAATTTAGGATCATGGTTTGTGATTGATCACACCAAAAATTTAGCTCTCCATAGAACTAAAAATCAAACAATATAAAATGAGAAATTGAGAATTATTGCCTCAGCAGTTGAAGAACAGAACAAAAGACGCGGTGTCCCTGCTTCTTCGTAAAGTCATCAAGTCATGATCTATGTATATCCCCATTTGCATCTTCTGTGCGTGCATTTATAGATAAAAAAGGATGAGGCATCCTGTACGTCTCTTCCAAAAGAAAATAAAATCTAATAATTTATTAAAATGATAAAATTATCCTAAATAATCTTAATTAAAAACTACACTAAAATACCCAAAGTAAATTTAAATAAAATTTTAAAGATTTAGTTCTTGATTTGATCTCCAAACATGCCCAGATTCTTCTTATCCAAAATATTCTCTATCAATATCTTCCAAATTGAATCTAAAAAATCTGCACAAATAAAATAAAATTAAATAGCACCTGTGCAAAAATATTAAAGACATCATTTATATTTTAAAATCAAAGATTTAGTTAGTTGAAATTCCAAAACTGAATATTGGCTAATAAAATCAAATAATATCTAATTAAACTCAATTAGCCTCAAATAAATATTTAAAAGTCTAAATTAAAAGGATAAAAATATATAAAATTATCATTTATCAATTCCCCCACACTTAGACTTTTGCACTCCTGGGCAAAACTTAAATCTCAAAATTTAAGAAAAGAAATGTGCAAGCAACAAAGTATAAGAAACAATCATAGCTCTCCAACATTTTAACACTCTAATCAATATCTCTTATATCTAAAATAACAAGTATCATGGCAATTTCATTTGGTGAGAATAAATTAAGCAATAGCCCCTCTCAAAGGTCAAGTGTTTAACTCTCAACTCTCAAATGTATATAGGTAAGTGTTTCACTCAAGTTCCCCTATTAAAACCTCACTACCATAGGCTTGTTTATCATCTAGGTCTTCACTATCTATGTCATATGCAATGCAAGAATCAATAGGACTTTAGTTTAGGTTGTAATGGGGCTTAGGTAAAGGTATGGTATAGAAATAGGAAAATGAAGGCTAATAGACTTTAGGATAATGAAAAGCATATTTGAAACGAAATATATAGAATGAAAGAAACAAAATAAATTGATTTGGGTTTATTTTTCTCTTTTTGTTTTGTTTTCCTTTGCTTCATGCACCTTTTTATTTATTTATTTTTGTTGTGTTCTAACTTTTATGCTCTTTCTTTTCTTTTCTTTTCTTTTCTTCCTTTCTTCCTTTTCTTTTTTTTTTTCTCTCTTGTTTTTTTTTCCAAAATAACCCAAATCTCTCTTCAAGCATATTCTTTCATTCCAACAAATATTATAATACACTTTTCATCACCTAAAGTGGGGTGAGAAGAATGAAAGGAAAATATTTTTATAGGTTATGTTTTCAATTGGCTAAGATTTTAAAGAAAAGGTTTAGGCTCAAAGGGGCTAACAAGGGATAAATTGCATGGGATGGCTATTTGGTTAAGTAGGCTAAAAAAGAATGCCTAAATCATCTTCATGCAAAGCATATACAATTATAGTCCCAACTAAGAATCAAGACAAGTTCTAGAGTGAGAGTAGTGATAGGAGAATACACACAAGAAGAGGATAATATTAGGCCCAAATTCTCACAAGCTAAAGACTATCACATTAATTCAATGAAACCAAATTCATTGCCACTTAACTTAAATTTTAAATATAAGATCAATTATTTATCATGCTCAAATGTATCCAAACTAAAATTGTCTTAAATTTGCAACTTCGCACAAATTATTTTTTTTATTTTTTATTTTGAAAACAAGAACACAAAAATAACAAAAATGAAAACAAGAAAAAAAAATTAGAAACAGCAAAAAAACCTCCCCCCACACTTAAAATCTACAATGTCCTCAATGTAGAACATAGTTCGAAAGATGTATAGGAAAATGTAAATTAAAAGTGAAGAGGAATGATACAACCTGATCGATTAAGTGTTATCTTGGAGGGAAGACTCCTCCACAATGTGTGTCTCAAATCCATCATAAAAATGCTTTAACCGATGCCCGTTAACTTTAAACTTTGCTCCAGTAGATTCTGCCATAATCTCTACTCCACCATAAGAAAACACTTTAGTAACTATAAAAGGACCTTCCCATCTAGAACGAAGTTTTCCTGGCATAAGTTTCAATCTGGCATTATAGAGCAACACTTTTTGTCCCACCTTGAACTCTTTTCTAACTATCAGCTTATCATGCATTAACTTGGTCTTTTCCTTGTAGATTCTTGAATTTTCATATGCTTCCAAGCGAAATTCTTCAAGCTCTTGCAATTGATATTTTCTTTGGGCTCCTGCTTTAGTTAAATCCATGTTGCACTGCTTTACTGCCCAATAAGCTTTATGCTCAATCTCCACAGGTAAGTGACAAGCTTTCCCAAAAACAAGCCGATAAGGAGACATTCCGATTGGAGTCTTGTAGGCAGTTCTATATGCCCACAATGCATCATCAAGTCTCTTACTCCAGTCTTTCCTATTAGGTTGCACTGTTTTTCAAGAATCTGCTTTATCTCTCGATTAGAGACTTCAGCTTGCCCATTAGTTTGGGGGTGATAAGGGGTAGCCATCTTATGCACGACCCCATACTTACCCAATAAACTCTGCATGCTCCGATTACGAAAATGGGTCCCTTGGTCACTGATAATGGCCTTTGGAATACCAAACCTGCAAAAGATATGTGATCTAACAAAATCTACAACAGCAACAGAGTCATCAGTTCTGGTGGCTTTAGCTTCCACCCACTTAGAAACATAATCCACAGCTAGTAAAATGTAAGCAAATCCAAATGAAACAGGAAAAGGTCCCATGAAATCAATACCCCATACATCAAATATTTCACAGAAAAGTAAAGGTTGTTGAGGCATCTCATTTCTACGGGAGATATTTCCTGTATGCTGACATCTAGCACAATGCTTACAAAATGTATATGCATCACGAAATAGAGTAGGCCAGTACAATCCAGAATCAAGAACCTTTCTAGCAGTGCGTTGTGGACCAAAGTGTCCTCCACAAGCAAGTGTGTGACAAAAATGCAATATGGATTCAAACTCAATGTCAGGAATACATCTCCTAATAATCTGGTCACTACATATGCGCCAAAGGTATGGATCATCCCATATGTAATATCTAGCTTCCCTCTTGAACTTATCTAATTGATGTTTCTTTAAATGCACAGGCAATGCAGAGGCAACTAAGTAATTAACTAAGTCAGCATACCAAGGAGTAACATCATGCATAGCATATAAGCATTCATCAGGAAAATTATCATCAATAGGAATAGAAGGAACCATAGGAGATTCAATGCGACTCAAATGGTCTGCGACAGAATTCTCAGCTCCACTCTTATCCTTTATCTCTAAGTTAAACTCCTGTAGCAAGAGCATCCATCTGACTAATCGTGGCTTTGCATTTGGCTTCCTTAAGAGATACTTTAATGCTGCATGATCAAAAACACAACAACTTTTGCATTCAAAAGATATGATCTAAACTTATCTAATGCAAAAACAATAGCTAAAAGCTCCTTTTCAGTGGTAGTATAGTTGGCTTGGGCTGCATCTAAAGTTCTGGAAGCATAAGCTATGACATGTGATTTCTTATCAACTCTTTGTGAAAGCACTGCACCAAGAGCATAATTAGAAGCATCACATAATAATTCAAAAGGTAAATCCCAATTTGGTGGTTGAATGATTGGTGGAGTGGTCAATCTCTTCTTTAACTCATCAAATGCTTGCTCACAAGCTTTATCAAATTTGAAATCCACATCTTTCTGCAGCAATCTTGAGAGTGGTAAGGCTATCTTGCTAAAATCCTGTATAAACCTCCTGTAAAATCCTGCATGTCCAAGGAAAGAACGGACCTCTCTAACACTAGTAGGATAAGGTAAAGAAGTAATCACATCTACCTTAGCCTTATCAACTTCTATCCCCCTCTCAGAAACAACATGACCCAATACAATACCTTGTCTAACCATGAAATGACACTTTTCAAAGTTTAATACAAGATTTTTCTCAATACATCGCTCAAGTACTTTATCTAAATTTACTAGACACTCATCAAATGAATCTCCATATACAGTAAAATCATCCATAAAAACCTCTATGCAATAGTCTAGCAAATCTGCAAAAATACTCATCATGCATCTCTGGAATGTGGCTGGGGCATTGCATAATCCAAATGGCATCCTCCTATAAGCAAATGTGCCAAACGGACATGTGAATGTTGTCTTCTCTTGGTCCTCTGGAGCTATGCAAATCTGGAATAACCTGAAAAACCATCTAGAAAACAGTAGTGAGATTTGCCTGCTAATTTCTCTAGCATTTGATCAATAAAAGGTAAAGGGAAGTGATCCTTCCTGGTTGCATCATTTAGCTTCCTGTAGTCGATGCACATCCTCCAGCTATTTTGCACTCTCATAGGAATCAACTCGTTCTTTTCATTCTTTACAACTGTGATCCCGCTCTTCTTTGGCACTACCTGTACTGGACTCACCCACTGGCTGTCAGAAATAGGGTAAATGATACCTGCAGAAAGAAGTTTTGTTACCTCTTTTTGACCACGTCAAGGATAAGTGGGTTAAGCCTCCTTTGAGGTTGCCTACATGGCTTTACACTGTCTTCCATCAAGATCCTATGCATGCATATATCTGGACTGATGCCTGGAATGTCAGCTAGTGTCCATCCTATAGCTTTCTTGTGCTTTCTCAGTACCTCTAACAATTTTGCCTCTTGACTAGGATTAGAATCCCTTGCTATAATAATCGGTAATTTCTTACCTTCATCTAAGAATGCATATTTCAAATGTTCTGGTAGATCTTTCAATTCAAGTATAGGTGGCTGCTGAATAGAGGGTACTAGCTTGTCAATAGTGAGTTTAGCAACTCCACAAACCTGCATTACATCAAAAGAAGCAGCAGTATCTTGTTCTAGAATACTAGAATTATCATTATTAATGGAATTACATGACATAGAGTTTCTAGCAAAGTCCATAGTTCTTTCAGAGTCAGAAGCAATCATATCAGAGTCACTAGAAGTTTCAATGCCAATATCATGCATGGATTTGAATAACTCAACAATATCATCAGAACCAGAACAGTCAGAAGAATCTTCATAAATAATAGAGTCAGAACAATGTGTATTGCTATCTAAATCAACAATCTCAAGAGAACTAGAAACCATCTCATTGTAAAGCTCATCATATGTATCATCAATTAACATATCAAGCATGCTCACATTAATAACAGAATGATCCTCTATAGGATGTTTCATAGCCTCTAAAAGATTAAATTGAACAACACGTCCTGCAAATTCCATGGAAAGAGTACTATCTTTAACATTAATGATAGTATTAGCTGTCTTAAGAAATGGCCTACCCAAAATCAGTGGTGGTGGCCCATGACTATCATCTTTACCCATATCCAAAATATAAAAATCAGCAGGAAAGACTAAATCCTTTACCTTAACTAGAATGTCTTCAAGCATACCATTAGGATAGGCAAGTCTCCTGTCTGCTAATTGCACAATAATCCTGGCTGGCTTCATCTCACAACCCTGTAAAGAAGAAAATAGAGACTTGGGCATAACATTTATTGCTGCACCAAGATCAATCAAAGCATTAGAAAATTCTAAATTTCCTATAGTACAGGGTATAGTAAAACTCCCTGGGTCTTTGCATTTTAAGGGCATAGGGGGTTGGCACTGCATTCCTCCATGAAATAAAGCTGATACACTTCTTCCTAGATTGACCTTCTCATTAGCTTTAAATCTTCTCTTATTCGTGCATAGGTCTTTCAAGAACTTTGCATATTTAGGAATTTGCTTTACTGCCTCCAAAAGGGGATATTGACTTCAACCTTCTTGAAAACATCAAGCACTTCTTTCTCCAATTCAGCTTCCTTTAACTTCTTGCTTTGAGTGTCCCTATTTGGAAATGGAAGGATCTTCCTTGGTTCCTTTTCTTTATTAGACTCCTCAAGTGTGACTTGTGTTGCTGCAGCCGACTTATTCTTGATAGATGTTATGGAGGGCTCTGGAAGCTCTTTTCCACTTCTAAGAGTGATGGCACTAACATTACTGCAATTAGGATTTACAATTGTTTGAGACGGCAACTTTCTAGAACCTTGACTCTTCAATTCATTAATGGAGGTAGAAAATTGCCCGATTTGATTCTCCAATTTTTGGATTACTGTCTCAGTGCGTTGTTGAAATTGAATGTTGTTAGTTGCCATTTGCTTCATTAATTCTTCCAGACTTGGTCCATCATTTTTAGACCCTTGAATAGGAGTAGATTGCCTCATTGCTTGCATAGGCTGTGAATTTTGACTTGTAGCATTATATTGGTGTTGTTGACTTCCTCCATATTTGAAATTAGGGTGATCTCTCCACCCAGGATTATAAGTGTTAGAAAAAGGATCATATTTTTAGCCCTGTTGCATAGGTCTAGTTGGAAAAATCCCAGCACAATTCTCAACTCTATCATCCAACTGTGGGCATTGATCAGTAGTGTGTGTGGCCAAAAAACAGATGCCACATAGAGGCCCAACTAAAGCAAAGATGTGGTAGCTTGTTGAGGATTATAAAATTGAGGTTGTGCACACGTCTGTGAGGGATATGCCTGTGGAAAAGTTGGCACTGCTGATGAATTCATTAATTTTTATTGTGTTAAGGCAATGTGCCGAACCATGCTAGAGAGCTCCTCCATCTTGTTCTCAAATTTAGGATCATATTGTGGTGTTTGAATCTCATTCACCTTTTTGACTGCTTGGTTAGCTCGCGTCCCAAATTGTTGAGAATTTTGTGCCATCTTAGAAATGAGATTCATGGCATCAGTTGGAGTAAGTTCTACCAAAGCACCACCAGCTGCGGCATCGACAAACCACCTATCTGTTGGTAAGAGACCTTCATAAAAATGTTGAACCAGCTGTTGATCAGGTATTTGATGGTGAGGGCAGCTGGCACATAATTTCTTAAATCTCTCCCAATATTCATGAAATGTCTCCCCAGTCATCTGACGAATCCCACAAATATCTTTTTTTATTGCTGCTGTGCGAGAGGCAGGGAAAAATTTTTCCAAGAATAACTATGTCATTTGATCCCAAGATGTAATGGCACCTGGTTGCAAGTAATACAACCAATCTTTTGCCACTCCATCCAATGAAAAAGGAAAAGCCCTCAATTTGATTTGCTCTTCTGAAACTCCTTGAGGCTTCATGGTGGAGCACACAATATGAAATTCCTTCAAGTGCCTATTCAGGTCCTCTCCTGCAAGACCATGAAATTTAGGTAGCAAATGTACTAAACCAGATTTCAATTCAAAACTAGCATTTGCATCTAAATTAGGATATTGAATGCACAAATTTTGATAGTGTGCATTAGGAGTAGCCAATTCTTTAATTGTCCTATTACCATTATTATTTTCAGCCATATTTTCCAACTTAACTGTAGAGTCTAAGTCAGATTTAGAATCACTAATAATGCTATCAATTAATTCAGACAAAATTTCAGAGATCACACTATCCTTAATTTTACGGTGCTTTTGATTTTTACGGTTAGTACGACAAGTTCTCTCAATCTCAGAGTTCAAATCAATTAATTTATCTTGAAAAGACCTTGTCATGCACTAATAAACCAAAAAAAAACAATGAAAAACACCTAAAACAAGTAAAGAAAAAGAAAATAATAAATCTTAAAAAAAAATAAAAAATACGAGAAAATAAAAAAATGAGAAAGAAAAAAAAAAACTAATAACCAAACTCAAAAAGTTAACACTTTTGACTCCCCAGCAACGGCGCCAAAATTTTGACACTACTATCGAATAGCTCCAAAATTAATAAAAACTAATTTTGCAGTAAAGCGCAACCTAGGTCGTCTCCCTAAGAGTCAATAGAGCAACTATTTGAATTATGGTTATGAAAAGGTAAATGATGGGGGGTTTTTTATGATGAAATTAATTAAAAAATCTAAATTAAAATTAGATAAAAAACGAAAATTCAACTGAGAAAATTATCAAGCACAAGCAGCGCAATCAATCACAACCCAATCACCTAAACTTAATCTTCCTCGTCCACCAAACAAATCAATTTTATTTACCTTTATTATTCTAATTTTTTTTATATATTTCTCAAATTAACATTCAAGAATTAAACAAGAGATTAAGTTATAGATTAATTGAGATCTCCTTTAACCCACAACCTAACAACTGTTCTATGTTAGCCATACCAGAAACAAAGCATGGATAATCACCTAAGCCAAGCCAAATTACTCTTACAATGCTATATCAATCGATTATAGCAAGTAAAACCTCAGATAAAATTTATAACTCAAAAATTATGCAATAAAGCTACTCTAATCAGTAATAGTAATTAAAGCATAAAATTTAGAGGTAGAGAGAAGAAGAGAAAATTGGAATAAAGCTAAAATAAAATCTTCCCTGAATATTAAAGACTCTGATTAAAATTTAGGATCATGGTTTGTGATTGATCACACCAAAAATTTAGCTCTCCATAGAACTAAAAATCAAACAATATAAAATGAGAAATTGAGAAATTATCGCCTCAGCAGTTGAAGAACAGAACAAAAGACGCGGTGTCCCTGCTTCTTCGTAAAGTCATCAAGTCATGATCTATGTATATCCCCATTTGCATCTTCTGTGCGTGCATTTATAGATAAAAAAGGATGAGGCGTCCTGTGCGTCTCTTCCAAAAGAAAATAAAATCTAATAATTTATTAAAATGATAAAATTATCCTAAATAATCCTAATTAAAAACTACACTAAAATACCCAAAGTAAATTTAAACAAAATTTTAAAGATTTAATTCTTGATTTGATTTCCAAGCATGCCCAGATTCTTCTTATCCAAAATATTCTCTATCAATATCTTCCAATTGAATCTAAAAAATCTGCACAAATAAAATAAAATTAAATAGCACCTGTGCAAAAATATTAAAGACATCATTTATATTTTAAAATCAAAGATTTAGTTAGTTGAAATTCCAAAACTGAATATTGGCTAATAAAATCAAATAATATCTAATTAAACTCAATTAGCCTCAAATAAATATTTAAAAGTCTAAATTAAAAGGATAAAAATATATAAAATTATCATTTATCATTCACTAAATAGTGAAATTTACATGAGAATCCTTGAAGGATAAGAAAATATAAAATACTAGAAGCATAACCAAAACAATCATTTGTTATGTGGATTTAAATAATCAGAGTCTAAATAATTAACTCAGCGAATATGCGTGAAAAAATACATGCATAATTTTAACATTGAATTATTAAACATCTAGATAATTTCAAAATCATGATATTTTTAGGATAATTTTGTCTATAACATACCGAATTTAATGGTACATAAATACCATATATTCTGCAATAATATTTACATATTGTGCTAATGTTGCATTTGTTATAATCTTGTAAGCAAAATTAAATTCATGGAGGTATATGAATGGGTATTGAAATAAAGGTTTTGTATAGTTTTATGAAACCATTACATGAGATCATTTTGTTAGTAAACAAATTGAATACACAGGTATAGGATATATCATGGTGATTTTTAGAATAACTTTTCTTTCATGATCTCCACAATAAATATGACAAAGTATATATTGATAATTCAACATATCTAGAAGATATATTAGAAGAATATGTATGATGAAAATGCATATGCAACAATCACATTTGAAAAATTAGTATTCTCTATTGAGATGTAACAACAAGAAGTGATATCATTATGGGGGGACTAAAGTACATGCTATACTTTTTTTCTTAAACAAGGTTTTGTTCCATGGAGTTTTCTTAATAAGGTTTTCAATGATGCAACTTCATTATATATTGTTTTTTTTTTCCTTTAATAGGTTTTTGTTCCATTGAGTTTTCCTAATAAAGTTTTAATAAGACACATTATTGGTTTATAGACATCCAATGGGGAGTGTTATAAATTAAATATTGTAATATAATTGTAGATGTATATAACTTTTCAAGTTATCCTTTGGCATTCTCTAATTAAAGATAGATAACCTACCACATGAATGGCCTCTTGAGAGTTTTCATGATTAATACATATGTTATACATTCTACAATTATGTAGATTAATTCTTTGCATGTTACTCTTGCAATAGAATTTAAAGACTTGTGTCCTATAAATATGAGGCATGTACCAAGTGATTGGAAGCTTGTTGTATATAAATGAGAATCACTCTCTATTTCCTCTCCTGATTCTTTCTTGTCTTGTTCATTTCTCTCATCTCAATCTCTTATATTTTATTTATTGTCATAACATTTTTAAATTTATAATTTATTTTAATGTAAAATACAAGCATTTGGATATATTTTTATAAAATCATAATTTTTACTCCTAAAATTGATTATAGTAGTTTTTTAAATAGGTTTTTCTTCTTGCAACTGCCTCAATTGATGGCACCCTCAAAATCAACCTTCTCAATAAAGCTTGACCAAAAGAAATAAAAAATAAAAAATAAAACCTTCCCTGGAAAGCATCCTATCCTGAAGTCAAAAAGTTCTGATGTGCTCATGTTCTACAGATTTACTATTCGTCTATATTAATTTTTCTAGTTACTCCTTTTTTCTTTTGAAAAAAAGTCCTAGATTTGAATCCGTTGTTAATGTTTGGTATATATGTGTGGGTATGTCTATCTCCTTTTCTTATTGGAAAATGTTATGCGAGGGATAAAATTTTTAAAAACCATAAGTTTATTACTTCCTCCATCTTAAATTATAAGATATTTTTAAATAAAATTTTATATACTAATAAATCTCATTAAATACACTTAATAACTTTATCTTTTCAAAAAAAAATATAAATTTTAAAAATACTCATCATTTAATATATTAAAAAGAGAAGGGATGAAAATTAATTATAGAGAGATAAAAAATAATATTAAAATTAGTACATTTAATGAAATCTTAATTTACCTAAAGTGTCTTATATTTTGGAATAAAAAACTCCTTCAAAAGTGCTCTACAATTTGAGACGGAGGTAGTACTTCATATGTTTCATTATATTTATTATTCTCTCTGAATTTATAAAATATTTTTAAAAAATTATATATACAATGAAATTTATTAAATACAATTTAAAATTTTATTTTTTATAAAATTATCTCTATAGTAAGAGAGTGGAAAATAAATTTATTTAAAAAGTGAAATGATGAGAAATTGTATTGAAATAATAATATGTAATGAAACTTTATTTTTTCAAAAGTTTTATATTTTGAAACATCAAATCTCATATGAATATATCTTATAAAATAGGATAAAGGGAGTACATAGAGATTAAAAAAATATCATATATATATATATATATATAAGTAATATATTTTTATCAAATTTTCCCTTATCATTAAAACAATACAAGTAATATAGTAAAATATTTAAGGGTAATTAAGAAAGTTATCTTTAAATTTTGTTATGAAAGTCTAAAATGCCATGAAAATATGAAATACTGTTTTTCCTAAAATAAAAAAAATCCAAAAAAGGAAGGGAATAATTATTTTTGTATATAATATGATATAATAATATAATAATATCCTTCGGTTAATTCTTTAGAATACTTTCCATTACCTTCCTCAGTCATGCATTGTCTATTTGTCTTGGAGGGGGATGCTTGTATTGTGCCCGCGCGGTTACTAATTAATAATTATGAGGAACTGCTCTTAGCCGGAAATTCAGACCAATTTACATGCAGGCTAAGTTTATTTTTTATCCTTCAATTTTATATAAAATTTTAGTGTGGACTCTTAAGTTTATAAACATCTGATAATTATCGTATAAAACTAAGCACTTTAGCCTTCCTTAAGTTCTGTAAATTAATATGTTACTTACTTTTTTATCAGCGTGTGTCTTTGATTTTTAACAAGCTAATTAACATAAAATCATAAATATGATATGAGCATCTGTGGTGTTATATTTTATATATTTATCTTTTAAAAAAATATTTACTTAGACGTTTATAATTATGATGGGATATTGGAGAAAAACTCTTAAGAATATAAGGTTGTTGACCAACAATATGTTTAAGGACATTATATCTTATTAGCTCAATACATTATTTAATCATTACAAAAAGGAAACAAAATATTTGATCATTGATATGGTCTCATTCAATTTTAATAGAATCAAATAAAATTAAATATAATTGAATTGATAACTAAATTACTAAACTTACTAAATCAATTGTGACTTAATTTTCTTTAGCAGTTTAAAGTAATTTTAAGCTATTTTGTTATTCAAAATCAATTCAATCCAAGTTATGCACATAAGTACTCCTAAATCTCCTATAATAATCCATTAAGATGTTGCAAATTTGAAATCGTAGTAATGGGAACTTGACTTTAATTTATTGTGTGTAATGGCAAATAAGACTACCTCAGGTGAAGCTTTTCTCCTTGGGTTCTATGCAATAGCATAAGATTGTGACTTTTATGGTACACGTTTCTTTTAGTATGAATATATTTGACTTTTCCTTCAAAAAACCTACCTCAGATGGAAAGAAATAATTAATGGTAGTATCTCACTCATCTGACCAAATATAAAATTGTACCTGCGCACCGCGCGTGCAGATCAGTCACCGGTGGAAAGTGAACAAAATAAAAAATATTATTATTATTATTATTATTATTATTATTATTATTATTATTATTAGTATTGAACCTGGTGGGATCAGACTTCGAAGATTCACTGGAAGATGGAGGGAAATTGCCATTGAAAATTATAAAGCCAATGATCGAGGTAGATGACTTTTTTGGCAATAAATAAATAAATAATGTTAGTGCTGGCTAGATATCCACAATATAATGCTAAAAGGTATAGCTCCAACTAATTATGTGACGCATGTAATGAATTCATGATATATAACACACGTACACCCTTTCACATTCTCTTCTATCCTATTTATAAATTATTTATTTTTTAATACATTTTATTAAAATAAAAAATAAATCTTATTAATTTTCTCTCAATATTCAACATGTTTTTAACTTCATCACTATTAAATGTACATATTTTTAAAATAAAATACTCTAATATTTAATAATCTCCCAAGCATTTAATAGGAATCAAAGGATAACAATAAATGTAATAATCATTGCAATTTTTATAAACAGGACCAAAACACTTTCTTTGGAACTAAAAAAAGTTAGTGAAGTCATTAAACTTGTCTGAAAATAAAATACACTTTCAATTTTATCTTTACTTAAATATTTTTTTTAAATTTGTATTACATTTTTTCTCATAATTAATGAATTTAAACAGGGATAATATTAAAAGAAATAATAAATATCCCACCAAATGTCTTATATTAAGGATAAAATAATTCTTCTAGAAGGTACTTTATAATAGGGATTGTATATATAGCCAAATGCAATTTCAAGAAATTAATTCCAAAGAGGCAAATATTTTTTTTTTTTAGTTTGATCTGATGAAAGAGGAAAAGAGCTACTCCCCCGATTCTATTTATAGTGCAGAGAAAACTTTTTTATTCTATTTATAAATCATATAATTAAATTTTTATTATAAGTTTATACTTTTGCTCTCTATTGAATGTTGGAGAGGGAAAAGATGTTATCAAAATATATTCCTTGTGATCCAAAATAAAAGCATTTTCTTGCTGTTAATTTTGATCCAAAATATCAGCAGCTCAATATTTATAAATTTTTTCTTATTTTATTCCTTATATTTATTAATCTAGATTCTTGAGTCAGTGAATTTATAGCTCTCTTCTCACCTATTATAAATTAGAACTAAGGGTAAAGAAGAAAAGAAATATATATTTTCATGAGAATAAGGATTTATTGATATGCAAATTATTATATATTTTAGACCAGAGAAATTATATATTTAATAGGGATAAAATTGATAGCTTATTAAATTTTTAAATAAAGTTAATAAATTTAATGTTTTCTTTAATTTTGATAAAATATGCTGTAAGTAAGCTATAAATAAAATCAAGAATATATAACTCTTAAACGACTAAAATTTTTGTCATGAGGACCTCTTACATTTTTAGGAAACTTCCGCTTGAAGACCTATTGAAAATTATACTTGGGGAAAAGAACATATATTCAGAACATGAAAAAGATGAAGAACAATAAAAGAAAAGATACAAAGTATGATAAATAAAGGCTTGTTTTGTTTTCTTTCTATTTTTATTTTTAAAATCAGTACACTTGACTATTATATTACCTTCAACTAGCAAACTACTATCGTAAGTCATCAATATTAATCACTAATGATCATTATTAGTATCTTTTTTAATTGTAAAATTATTTTTAAACTAACATAATAAACTAGATTTTAAATTTTTTTTACCTTCAAAAATAATTTCAAAAATTGGTTTACAAATAATTTTTAAAAATAAAAAAAATAAGAACAAAACCAAATTAGGAGCCCTAAATTGCAGATTTTTTACTAGATCCTTTTTCCTTAAATATGTTTGTCAACAGCTCTTTGATTCCAATTTTCCATTTTTTAAGAAGAGAAATTCTAAATCATCACTTCCAATAATACTAATCCATTTCAAAATGATCTACGCTTTGGAGTTTTTATATTGTTTCAAAATGATAGTCTTTTTAGAATTTCAACATAATTTGAATTATGTTTGTACTATTTTACCTTTCGTCAACAAGTTCATAAGAAAAAGAGGTCGAATATACAATAAAAAATTAAAATTTTTAATGAAATATAATTAATATTTATTATATCATAGCGTTTACTATTTAATAACTTCATATTGGCTACACATTAGGGGAGGAAGAAAGAAATAGCTCGAAAATTCAAAAGCTAGTTTGTGTTTAACGCGTAGGACAAATGGTTTGTTACTGTGTATGTGCATTCACTTTTTCTACAAGTCCAACTAATCCCAAACCTTTCTTTTATTTATACACTTAGAATTCTTTTCATTTGAGCAATGTGAAACTTTTATACACATACATAAACGCAAAACTACAACTGATATAACATCAAAATAATAATACATTTGAAGAGAAATTCTAAATCATCACTACAACTAATCCCAAACCTCTCTTTTATAGACTTAAAGAGAAATTCTAAATCATCACTTCCAATAATACTAATCCATTTCAAAATGATCAACACTTTGAATTTTTTTTTTTGTTATATCTTTTTAGAATTTCAATATAATTTGAATTATGTTTGTACTATTTTACCTTTCAACATTAAGTTCATAAAAAAGAGTCGAATATACAATAAAAAATTGAAACTTTTAATCAAATATAATCAATGTTTCACTATATCATAGCATTCACTATTTAATACCTTCATATTGGTAGGGGAGAAAGAAGCAACTTAAAAGCAAAGCCACTCCTTTTTAATACTTTTATTTATATATTTGGAGTTTCTTTTACTTGAGCCATGTGGGACTCTTATTTTGCTGCATATAGACACAAAACTACAACAAATATGACATCAAAATAACATTCATCATGATACCTATGAAGTAATGATAAAACTTGGATACCACTATCAGGTGATAAATATGATGTAAAAATAAAAAAATATTAAACTCAAATATAATGTTTTCAATTTTCTATTGGCTAGATTATATTATCCCCAAATATGTAATAATGTACTCAAAATAGAGTAATATTTAACAATGAGAATGATATAACTGTGGCTGCCTTCATGCCCATTAAGATCGTCACCTAAAGCATCACATGAATTATAGGCCTCATTTAAGTTATGGCATTGATTTCACTTTATAAAACATATAATAGTATGAAATTTAAAGATAAATTATAGGAAAAATGACTTCATTTATTCACAAAATGGCTATTAAAATATATGCAAATTAAAGTATAAATTTAATGAAAAGTGAATGATAAATATATAAAGATATTTTAATGAAAATTTTATTTATCAAATTACCCATTTGTTTCAAGATTTTTTTGGTAATGAATATTAATGATGGTATCAATAACAATCACTATCATTTAAATAAGTTTTAATTTTAAAATTATCTAAATTCTACTAAAATAAACTAGATTACAGTATAAATTGAATGAATTAAATCTATTTCTTATTAAAAATTAAAATATTAGAATTATTTTATTTGATAAATAATTTGGCAACTCACAAACATAAAAAACAATATGAAAATTTGTGAGTTATACATTACATGATATTAGATCCCTATGATAACTCCATGTTAGGTATCAAAACTTCCTGACACAACTTACAACTTACAATTTTACATCCTTGTAAAGTGTTAAGGTGTCGGTAATCTGGCGCGGAGATGCTTTTTGACAAATTATGGAGAATCAAAAAAGTAAATATATGAAAACAAGTTACGATATTAGGAAATCTTTCCATTTTATCTAAATCGAAGAATCAAGATAAGTCAAATTAATTAAAAGGATTGACTCAAGCACGCGTGGTATCCATTATTATGGCGACTAAAAGATAGCGTGATCCAATATAAGTTTTTTTTTTTTTGACCAAATCACTCTATAAGTTATTTACAACACGAAATAATCACGCTTAATCCCAATTTTAACTGCAATTTTAATTTGATTCCTAAACCAAGGTCTTTTCATACTAACACGGATCTTTTTCAAGACACTATTTTTTTTTCCAATTATTTTGCCTCACTATTTTACTAAATACATAAAAAAAGACTTAAATATCGGTGGGATACTTTTACAGAGATTTTTATTTATGCCTTTGGGAAAGAGATAGTTCCTTGTAAGATGATAAACTACTATATGAATCCTCGTTTTCACATATATTTCAATAAAAAGCAACGTATAAAACAAGAAATGGTGATTAGTAAGATTGAGTGGATATGTGATTTTTCTTGTAAAATTGAGAATCTCCCACTCACTATTGCTAAAATTGCGGGTATTGTCAAAGGCCTTCAACACTGTTGGCAAATGGATTCGAGAAAGGTTAAGTTATTATTATTGTTATTACTGCTGCTGCTGCTATTATTATTTATTGTGTCGAAGCTAACAGGTTGATTAGGTATCCCCGTGACGTATCCATCCCTCCAGTGACTTCATTATATTGATCTTGCTATGATCTTATTCAAAAGGAATTGGTTGACTTCTCTTCTATTTAGCTGCAAGGGAACCTATTTATAGTGTGCACATTTGCTAGCCAGACTATCACCTGATTTACGTAATGATAATCAGGATCTTACAAGAATATTAATCAAAATTATATTTTTTGAATTAATGAAATTTCAATAACTGATTATAATCCTTATTTATAATAAATTATCTTTGTTAATTGGTTTGAGATTCAAAATAAGTTTTTTTTTTTATAAATTTTCAACTAATGCTACAAAGATATCTAAGTATCTTTAATTGATTTCTAAAGCAATAGCAAAAAAAATTATAAGTGATTGACTTATAATTTACAATTAACTCTTGTAAAATTTTAACTGACGTTACAAATAATCTCAAATATATTTTATAATTTTTTAAGTAATTTATCTATATATTGATAAGAAAAAATTATGAATGATTAGCTTGTAATTTATAACTGAATTTCATAAATTATCAACTAACATTACAAATAATCCCTGATATATTTTCTTGATTTTTCAAGTGATTATTTGTATATGAAAATTGAAAATTCACAACTACCTTTCATAAATTTTTAAATGACATTGCAAATAATCATAAGTATATTTTATTGATTTCCCAACTAACTATTAGCATTTTTCTAATTACAAATAAGGACCAAATTTTGATATTAAAATTTTAATAATTCAATATCTATAAAATATAAATTATAAATTATAATTTTTATTAATATTCTTATAAAGTTTCTAATTATTATTTTTTCTTTTATATTTTTTATCATCCCCTCCTACCAGCAAAGAGTTGGCGGATAATGACAAGAATTTAGCAACTACTACGTAATCTTTGTTTATTTTGTGTTTGTAATATAGTTTTTTAGTTGTTGATTCAAAAAAATGGTGATAAGATTTTTATTACATACACACTTCTTTGGTCTTTAATATAAGGTGCACTTAACCAACTATGCGCTTATTAATAAAATTGTAATTGTAATTATGTCCTTAAAATTGTTAAAAATTATGTAATTTTTCAATTTTACCCTTCTTTACAATTAATAATCATATTATTAATAATCAAACATAACAAATAAACAAAGATAACATTGAAAAAATAATTAATTAATCTAATGTCATCTTACATTAATTTTTTTAAAATTTATCTTATATTAAGAAGTTTAAATAAATGAGGAAATGATGCCTTAATCACTAGTTAAGGGATATGAATTTCTTGTTTGAAAATGGTGGAAGGTTACATACTATTAAAATGGTCTATAAGCATATTCCATCGTTAAACTTTGATTCAGCAATTCTAAAATTTCACATAGATTGAGCCTTTTTAGATTTCAATTGAATATAATTGATTATAAAAATAATTAATTAATATAATTAATTTTAATTATAATTAAGTATGTTATAACGCAATATATTTGAATACTGTTTTTTAAATTAATTTTAATAAAATTAAAAATATTTAGATAATTTAGTCAAAATCAATTTTAACTATGCAAGTTACCATAAAAGACATTACTTTTTAAAGTTAAATTATTAATGAATTTGTATCTAATATTATTAAATTGGTTAAATTCTATTTAACACGAATTATTGACAAATTATTTATTATTAATACGGTAAAATGAGAATCAGGTATAGAAAACTTAACACAAAAATCGATTTTAAGCTATTTAATCAATTATCTCATATATATGCCGTTTGGGTAATTACATTTTTTTTTTTTTTTGGAAGTTCCACCGAATACCTGTGCTCACCCTTTTTTTTTTTTTTTCTTTTTGAGGTAAAGAATAGCAGAACTCTAGTAGGCCGAAAGCCCCATATCCCTACTTGTTTTTTTTTTAGGCCCACCTCAAATCTCCAGTTTGCATAACCCATCTCTCCGATCACCACTCGGCGAACAACGGAGTTCCGTCGTCCCCAGCGAGCTTGTCTCCCTGCTATTACGTTCTAACGATAGATAGTGCACAGATAAGACGGAGGAGTGCGAGATTGAGAAATAAACAGATAATAGAGAGACAGAGAAAGAGCTGCGGAGGAATAAGCACAAGAGCAAAGAAAGCAAAGATTGAAGGAGCTGTAAATCTGGAGGTGAAATCAGTTCCTTTCTTTTATCTCTGTTTGGTGAAGTTGATATCGTGAGACTAATCTGATGGTGAAAGATCTGTGCATGTGTGACTGATTTTCCCTCACTTGTGTTGGAGTGTGTTCTGTTAAAGACAATGAATCCCTCCTTCGGTAATTTATCCTATGTTTGAATTCTAGTGGATGGTCGTTTTTCGTTTTCCTGAATTTGTTGAAGGTAGGTAAGTTTTGAATTGTCTTTCCCTATGAATATAATTGGCCTTCTCTGTCTTGTGTGTTGGCCTTTCAGCATTCATCTATGTATACCTTTGGCTCCATACTTTGTGCTTTCTAGTTATATTCTATGTATTCCTCCACAGGTCTTAAAAATAGATCGTGCGTGTGTATTTATTTTGTTATTTACTTTAAATATATGGTATTTGACATTAATTATGATTCATGGTTCGACCGGTCTGGTTTTCATGACATTGATTCGATTGCTCATGAATTATTCCTGATATATACTTGTTAATGAATCATTCCCACATCAGTTTCACCTCTGGAACCCATTCTTTTTCTGTCCAACTTGTTCCATAATGTTAATATCAAGTTTTGGGAAATTTATTTGACTTAGGAGTTAAAATGAAGAATCACAGAACCACAATTCCTGAATCCAGCAAAATCCAATTTGAGGAGAGCGATAGTGAACAATCTTCTTCAAGTTCCTCAGAAGATGTGGGTAACTGCAAATAATTTTAAATTATGAACTCTATTATCAAACCAACTTTTATAGTGAAAAGCTGCTGTTTTGATGATATAGGAGGAGGAGATAAAGCAGGAGCTGGCTGATGTAACGTTTGAGGAGTTGCAGAAAGCACGGGCTAATGGGTCACATACAATTTTTCAAAAGACTAACGTGGAGAAAAAGTCCAAGAGATCCAACAAGAATAGGTATTGTAACAGAGTAGCGATGTAATTCTTATTTCTGATGTAGGAAAAGCTTCAAAGAACTAACTATTTTCTGTGCTTCACTAGGCCAATGGAGGTCAGTTGCAAGAAGCCCGTTCCTATACTCAGAGATGTTGTACAAGCTCCTAAGAAAGTAAGTTTGTTTATCAATCCAAGTGGTGCAAAGAATTGACTTGCCAGTATTCTAAGTTCTATACTTCTATTGATATTATTCTATGTTTTACACTTCTAGCGAAGAATTGACTTTGCTGTTTTCTTAAGTATTAATTGGGGTTTCTAGCTTGTATTTTTATACTTTTAGCTCTTGCAATTGCTAGAAGTTTGCAACATTAGTTGCAGGATCTTGTAAAAGAGGATGACTTATTTCGTCCTGTTGCTTATTGTTTTCTTTACAAGCAAAAACACACTTTACTCAGTTGAACTTACTTTGTTCACCAGCATTTGTATAAACTTAAGATATGACATATGAGTTACTTGAGGTGAGGTGTATTATATGGAAGTCTTTTATGTAAATACACTGTAGTCTTCAAATTTAGGGTTGTGAATATGATATGACAGAGATAGAAAGAGGAAGAGAGGAAAAGAGAGAGAAGAAAAGAATGTAGAGAGAATTCAGAGAGATAGACAGAGAAGAGAATGAGAAACAGAGAAGGACTGAGTAGTGTGATCATTATTATTAGAATGGCGTAGGATGCAAATGTGTCTCATAGTATTTATAGGCTTCTAATCCCCTAAAGATCCTAACGTCTATATTATTTAATCACTGACTAACAGTAACTAACTAACAATAACAGCAACTAGTATTTCAATATTAAAATTATATAACATTGGTATGATTATTATCTTCCCATGCTATCTATCTGGAGTTTCTAGTTGTATCATGAATACCTTCAACTTTGTTCAGGTTGTACGAGATCCTAGATTTGAATCTCTGTGTGGTAAACTCGACCCTGATGGGTAAGTTCATCTCTGAATGTTTGTTACCCGGCTTTTCCATTTTGTTTTATGCTGTCTTGTACACTTGCGTTGATAGATCATTTACTTTTTATCATGCTATATGAGTAACATTTATCAACAGACTTTCAGGGGGAAAAAAAATTCCTCTTTAAGTTTCATCTTACATTCTTTGTTGATAATTGTTTTTGTACTAGAATGGATATTCTGAGTGTATTTTAACTAGGGTTACTGTCATCATGTATGTTTTGTCTGGTCTTTTCACTATTGTTATGAAGCTAACATCAATATTATTTTTTTTTTCTCTGGTTGTATAGTATTCTGAGGCTTCTTGTTACCTTTCAAATTCATATGAACTGTACACCTAATACTGTTTGGTCTTTCTAGTTGGAAGGAAATGACGGACTGTTTTCAGTGATAAACCTTTTCCATAGGTTTATAAGGTGGATATGCAATTAACAAGCATTACTTAGGAGTTTCTTTCCTGTTATTCATGTTTTTGAGTTCAACTATCTTAAAATTTATATTGTCACTGCCTATGTTTTCTCTACCATTCCAGCTTTTATATGAAGTCATGGTAATAGGATTAAAGGTCATTTTTATCCTTAAACTATACATGAAAAGTCACATATGTTTTTAAACTCAATTATGGGTCAATTCTGCCCCTCAACGTTAAAGATTCCCTCCATCATCACCTTAACGTTAAAAACACTTAACGTCCATTAGTCATTATTAGGTCCCACCGTTTTTTAAATATTTTTTTTATCAGGCTAAGGGTCATTTTTACCCCTTAACTTCTATTCGAAGGGTTATTTTTACCCTTCAATTCAAATATTTCATGATAAAAAATACTAAAAAATATAATGTGGGGCCCACTAGCGGTGAGAAAATGATAGGGTGATGAGGAAGGGAATATTTAAAGTTGAGCGACAAAATTGACACATAGTTGAGTTTAGGGGTATTTGTGATCTTTCATGTACAGTTCAGAGACAAAAATGACCCTTAATGCTCATTAATATTAGGGTTAAAGGGCATTTTTGCCCCTCAATTATTTGCTCCGGAGTACCTAGTATCATAAACTTACATGTGGTTCAATTTCTCCTTTCAACATTTGAAAATAGTGCACTGTACACATTGTCGTTAAAAAAATTAACTTGAACCATTAATTGATTTAAAATTTGCATAAAAGGACTTCAAAAATTTTAAAAAAAGACTTAAAAAATACGCATTAGTAACCTATAAAAAATTAATATCAATCAAATTCCTAAAATAATGTGATAATTTATAACTCTTCCTCCAAAATTTAAATTTATAGCTAGCGTAAAAATTGTGTTCATTTATAAAGAACACTATTTGTAAATTTTGGAGTAAGACTTATAAATTATCATACTATTTTAGGGACTCAATCGATATTAATTTTCTTATAGGATACCTATTTGTAATTTTGTGTCATTTTCTGCAATTTTTGAGGTCATTTTCTGTAATTTTTTGGGTTAATTGAAGGTCAAAGTTAACTTTTTTAATGGTAAAGTGCTCAATGCACAATTTTCAAATATTGAAGGGGAAAATTGCATCACATGTAATTTTAGAATACTAGACACTCCTAAGCAAATAGTTTAGGGGAAAAAATGCCCTTCAACCCTAAATATTACACATTATTTGGATGTTTAAGGTGTTGTAGCTTAAGACATTTTAGTTGCTAGCTAATGCATAATTTGATGGTTTTACCTTCATGCAGTAATTAACTTTTGGCTGAGGCCTTCGTATGCATGTGTGTGTTTGAACTCTGGAATTATGTTGCACCAAAAAAATCATGTGTATTTTTGGACTTACAGGTTTAGGAAGCGATATAATTTTTTATTTCAAGGTGACCTTCCTGCTGAGAAACAGGTAGTCTTCCTGAAAGTTGTTGTATGGTTGTCTCTAGTTTATTCCATGACTTTGATAAATTATTCCATGATATCTTTCTGTGCATAACAGGCTTTGCTCAAGGTTTTGAAGAAATCTAAAGATCCAAATAAGATCAATGAAATAGAGGAGCACATATCTTGGATTGTAAGTATTTGTCTATTTGCTGTAGACTTTGCCAAATTCCAACTATTTATTCCAATTATCATTTTTGAAGCTCGTCTTCTTAACAGAAATGTGACGCACTTGATTTATGTTTTTCCAGGATAAACAGTTGAAGTCTAATTCAGCCAAGAGACCTGATGCAGAGATATTGATGAAACACAAGAAGAAAGAGAGAGAAGCAGCAAGGCTAGGCAAACGTCCCTTTTATCTCAAGAAATGTAATGTCAACTTCCTTTTTGTCTAAAAGACTAATCATGCATCTAATTTATGGAGTTGATGCAACTTTGTTAGATAGATTATTAATATATTGCCATCAAGTAATTGATGATATTGAGTAATTCTATTCACTTTTTGGCTTTCTGTAGTATATTAACTGTACTTGTAGCATATACTGCTTTGGAAATTGGAAGTAGCGATGAGATGCATTGGTGATTAAGTATTTGCCTTATTTGAGTTTGTAAAGTGTCAAAAGCCATAGTAGTGCTTATCTTTGGAAGAACATTATTTAAATTTAATTCTGCAGTAGTTGTTAGATGCTTCAGGGTATGAACATATTCATATGTTGTCTGATTCTAAGGCAGGTTAGTTCTTTTTCACATCTAATTTGGTTAATTGGAAATTCGTGTTTATAGATGTCATTCAATTGGTGCCATACAAATGCACTCAAGTTTATAAAACATAAAATAAATAGCATATCCAAACGTCAACTACAAAAGCTGACTAGTGTTTTTTTTTTTTTTTTCCACTTGCAGCTGAAATCCGGAAGCAAAGGCTTATTGAAAAATACAATGATCTCAAGGTATGCATTTGCGTGGGCCTTCAGAATGTTATTGTGTATACCTTGGGGACAACCAGCCCTCATTTTATCTTGTCATTTAAATTTTACTAACTCGATATTTGCACTTTATTATCAGTCTTCCGGAAAACTACAAGCATTTATTGAGAAAAGGAGGAAGAGGAATGCTGCAAAGGATCATAGATACATGCCATATCGTAGATCCAGTGAAAATTTGGAATAAGGTGGTTATCTGTCAAGTTCTTTTTGCATGTTTACATCTGTGTGAATTTTGTCCCCCACCATATGATTGAGAACCCCTTGATGATTACTACCATGAGATGTACTGGGTGAGTGCCTACTTTTGTCTATTGCAAGCATTCAAAGATTTTAACCGGTCATCTTTTATGTTATATCTTGAAAAAGGTCTTCAGTCTGGCACTGGTTTGGTGTTAGTTCCTTGGTGAATTGTGATACTAAGCACTGGTCTAATAGTTGAAGTGTACCTATCTTAATTTTTTTGTTTTTTTGTTTTTTGTTTTTGGATTGCCATGAGTGCTTCATCTCCTTAAGATTCTGTTTTTAAGTGTTCACAATTACAAATTTGTGAGAGGTTGAAAATGATGGAATTGCAAGGTCTTGTTGAATATCATGGATTTTTTCAAATATCTTTTATGCTTGCATTATCATTCCGCACTAAAAAGAACCCCCCACATGTCTACACACATTCACGTGGCATAATGTGGTTGAACTTTTAACAGAATTTGAAAATGAAGTGCAAATCCTAGTCAATAAAACATAGGAACTATGATTTTGGCCCAAAAAAAAAAAACATAGGAACTATTATGGAAAACCCAAAGTAGGAATCCATAAGCAGAGATAGAAGCTACCTCCTCACCTCACACACGTACTTTTTCCGTCGTCGGCCCATATTAGCTCTCCGGTTACTCCGATGAACTCTCTTCCTCTATCTTCCAGTTCTACATGAGTCCGCCACCGTAGGTGAACACTGTTGTTATGTAAGAGCGCAGCTCAACTCAAGAAAAGGGGCCTAGAGCTTTGGAAAGCATTTGGGTCAATTTTAAATGCACGTTTTCCTTTCAAAATCTCTTTATTTTTGAAGAGAGAATGAGTAGAGATTTTAAAAGGAATAAAGACACGTGAGTTTTTGATTTCTTTCTCTCCTCCATTTTTCCTTTTCAAAATCTAAGTTCCATTCTTTCTTGGGTTAATATATAATTTAGACTTTAAACTATAAGTATAGAGATGATTTGAATTTTAAACTCTTATTTAATACATTCTAAACTTTAAATAATTAAAATGATCATTTCTTTGAATTTTGCCTTGCAAATTGGGTTTAGAGCAAGGCATGTAAACCTGTTTTTTATTTTTAAAAATGTTAATTTTTAAAAATTTAATTTTTACACTATAATATTACATATTTTTAAAATATAAATTATAATGTCCAAAAATTCATAAATATAAATTTCAATTTTAAAATATAAGTATATATGCTGAAGTTAAAATTTAGTTTATAAATAAAAAATATTTTTATTTTTTAGGGACGAAACAAAAAATGGCATAAGTTTTTATTTTTAAAATTAGAACCCTAAAAAGAGAGGCTTAAAAAGTAGTCCATCAGACCTTACCTATATTCCAAACTTTAATTGATGTGATCTTGTGTGATGACCTGGTTGGAATCTGCGTTGGCATCCTATGTCGCAATCAAGTCTTGAATGGTAGCATATGTGGCAATAAAGTTTTAGGTGGCATTAATTCATCCAAACTCAAATCATCCAAGTAGAGAAAAGCCCAAGCAAGGGTATCTATATTCCAAAGGCTATGTTACAACTTGAAGGCTCACATCAACATATTAGAGGCCCAATTTATAAATATACACTTAGAGGAGGCAAATTGAGTTGCAATCTTGCTAATTTAAGTCCAAATGCATATCCTAATGTATCATTGGAATTTATGAGCGTGAGTAGTAATTGAAGAGACTTAATGGGCTTAATGAAAGCTTCCATTGTTGTATATTTTAATAATATTTCAAAAGAAGTTATTATTTTGATTAATAATATTAATTATCATTCAATCTAATTATTTTTTAACTTATGGTTTAAAAATTATTATTTTCTGAAACCGTTTTTTAAATACATTAAGGTGTCATTAACGAATGTTTAATTGCTTAGTGTTTATGAGTTTTATACCTATAAAAGGCAATGTAGTCTGTACAATTGGTGACCTTAGTCCAAAGCTTTCAAACACATTGCTCTCCTCCCCCTCATGCTTCTCCTTAGTTATTTTATATCTTTTGTTATTCTATCACCCTATTTATTTTATAGAAGGTTTTTGCTTAATTTTGGGGAACTCCAACAACTATTGTAATGTTCGTTTTGACGTTACCAAGATAAGACTACACTTTCAATCCAATTAAGGGAAATATAAAACATTTTTAAAAGAACTGAGATCCCAAGAAATTTTCTAAAGCATTAGTTGAGCTCAACATATTTTAAAATTAGAGTTAAATGTAATTAGGAAGCAGAAGGATGAAATGAGGAACAATAAATTAGAATTGGACAAAACAATAATTTTCCTTAAGGTTTGATCTATTCCCTACAATGCAAGTCATGTAAGCCGCAGCATATGATGCAGTCATGATAGCATAAGTGATCATGGTAGCTTTGGAAGTCTAACTTCTAGCATGCACCATTTTGTTGTCAGATGTTCGATTGGAGTAGTTCCAACACCCACACGAAGCTTATTTGAAGAGCTACCTAATGGAATTGATTTCACTTTAAAAAGATAACTTGTCTAGAAATTGGACAACTCATATGCAAAATAGTCACTTTAACACAACCTTTGGCATCCAAAAGTTCAAAACCCAAACTGAATGCCATTAACCGTCTCTAAGGCATGGTATGGACCAAGAAAAAATCTAACATCACATACCTAAAAAATCAATCATAGTCATAATATCATAGACCAAATGAAAATTTGGCCACCCAAACCCCAAAAATAGACATAAAGGGGCACCTTTACCATAATAATCCCTTGGCTAAATAATTCATCGAAATAATCATGACATCAATATTTTCATATCAAAACATATATTTGCACTAATAATTTGGCCTCACCATACAATTATCTTATCAAATCACATATTCAAGCCAAATTACACTATAACAACATATATATAGTTCATGCAAGTATAACCAAAATAATTATGCATACTAATTGGCAATATAGTATATATTTTGTGTGTGCATGTGTGCATGTATTCAATTATACATTCCAAAACAAAAGCCTGAGGCATTATAACAATAGAAATCTACCATAGTCTTTGCCCTAGTCACTTCTCCCTTTGCTCCTATCAGCTGAGTCATCTTAAAATATATAACATGGAGTGAGATAGGGTCCCAGTAACTAGATAAACTACATTATCTATCAACTAACCCAAACACAAACGAGTATGTAAAGAGGGAGAAAAATAGTGTAACATATAATTAAAGCATAACTCATTATAAATATATCACCATTTACACATGCATGCTTCCACTTCCATTCGAACCTCATTAATGCCAACAACTGAATCTATGGGCTAAACTTAATTGGGTCAAGTCTATGTGACTAGACAGACCTGAGCACACCAAATAGGTCAAGCAACCCGGCTAAGATTACACTCTACTTCTGGACCATGGATTTCCCTTTTGCAAATAATTAGGGTGTTGTATGCCTAACTACCGTCTGTGGTTAGCTAGGACTTCTAAATAGGGATGATGCTGAACATCAGGGCCACTCACAATGTCAGTGAGTACTATATGATTTTTGCACTACTCCTTACCTAAGGTGAACCTCCCACCCTCACTTGTACACAAGCATGCATCACCATATCCCATAATCTAATTACAATCACCATAATCATATTCATGTTTATCATAGAACAAAAATATAGCCTTATTTACGTTGGCACATATTATATAAATTCAAAGAAAAACCATTCACCCACTTCACATATGTTTTAAGATTAACTCACACACCATATGTGCACACATATTCTACATAGATAATAATTTCACAAAAGCTCATTTATGAATTGACAAGCTAATAAATATAGTAGGTTGTTCAGTTATCTCCACCTTTTTGTAATCAAAAATGGTTACCTGCATAATCCCAAAGCTTCCCAAACTTTCACAAGTTTAAAGAAGTTTAAAGCAACTAAAATCTACACAATTAAGTGCTAATCATTAGTTACTGGTCCTAACATAACCATTATCTAGCTCAAATTAACTACCCATAATCTTAAACCCTTATGGTTAACCAATCCAATGCTCTAACAATGTTCCATTAATATTATTTAGCTTTCTTAAACTCAAACAATACTAGATTATGCCTCACATTGCTCTTAAAGTCCTAAATTTGGTCTAGAGTTTGTCTAAATCCTAAAGCCCAACACTTAAATGTCATAAAATCACCAATTCAAAGTTTAGAAACTTAAATTAACTCTCAATAGCTCCATTCAAGCCATTAGATTTAGACCCAAACCTTGGAGTCCAAAAATCACAACTCTCAAACCTAAAAATCTTCCAAGACAAATATGTAGGAAGGTAGTAGGAAGGATTACGGAGCTTACCCAGATGATTAAAGGACCCAAAATACTCCCAAGTGGATAAAAATTGATGCCCTAGAGAGCTCTTTGCTACTCTCCTTTTCCCCTTCCTTTCCTTACATTCTTATTTGATTCTCAAAACAAGGATTTTTATCTACATTTACAACTATAAACGCTCGTGGCCTATGTATTTCATAACCACAGATGGTTGAAGCTACGTAAACTAGATTTGCTTCCTTTTTCCATAACTATGAATATTTATCTCTACTAAAAGAGTTAATCACAAACGATTATGGATAAAGAGCAGACTCCTCTTCTAGTGATACTCGTCCACGTATAGTGATCACCTTTATGTTACAACCATGGATGGTTATGGATAAGGACTTAAAATTCTCCCTCAAATATACTCTTAAGCCTTAAATCTTGCTCCACCTTACACCTAGTCCATTCATGTTGTTTATTACTTCTAATTTCCTTTAGTTAATATAATCTAATCTGATAACAAAAATTTTAGATGCTGTAACTTGTTGGGATTGTTCTTAAGGAAAATGTCCTTGGGCACAACTCAAAATAGATTTTCTACAGGATTTTCAAACATACATGAGCTGATGTAATGCATTACATGATGACCAATCTAATTAGTTTAATTAGTGTCCACTTATGTTCATCAAGCTTCATTTTTTATATTTTTCATTGCATTTATATTTTAAATATTTTTTAAGTTAGTGATTTAGGCCTTAATAGCCTCTTATGCGTTTTTGGGCTTATGTTGTGTATTAAGATTTTCAAATTAGGGTTTTCTAAACAATCCTAATATGATTATGATTCATGGTTAGAGTCAAAATCTTTTCTTATAAATACCTCTCCTTTGAATTCAAATAAGACAAGAATTGATTAATATAGTTCTGAATTTTATTCAAACTTGTGAAGCTATTTTGATTAGTGTTGTTCTTCATGAGATAACAAATTGTAAGATTTCAAGTTGTTGCTTTTTAGATTGTGTCCTTTCATCGTGTTCTTTCATTATGTTCTTCATTGTTTATCATATTCATTTTTCTCATTTATCCATCCTCTCTTCTATATATCATTCATATATTCTATATCTTTTCTATCCATCCTCTTTTATAAAAAAAATAGAAAAAAAACTCATTCAATTTGCTACTGATTTTTTGATCTCTTCTCCTTATAGCTTCCAAAGTGAAAAGGCTAGCAAGATTATTAAACAAAATTTTTTTAAAAAAAAGCATGCATCAAAATTTGGAAAAGTTGAACAAAGTTGATTTGAAAAAAGGTTGACAAAAAAAGGTAGGAGATTCTGCAACATCCTAGAAAATCAATCAAAGTTAAGCTGATGTAAAGGAGTAATTAAGTAAATTTAGTGAGGCATATAGCCAGAGAGGTCTAATGGGCATGTTTGGCTGTGATTTCAGCTTTAAATGTAGATCCGAAGTAAAGTCGGGTCACTTGGATATAAAAAAGGAAGAAAATTTGAAGAGTGGCTCTATGCCATTCACTACAACTTATGGCTTATCTGTCAAGGTGCACATGTGTCAAATAGCTAATTTATGCCACAGCATATGGTTCGTCTGCCACAGTGCATGGCTAAATATTCTAATATAAAATATGGGAGTTAGACAGAAAACTAGAAGAGGAAAAGAGGAAAAAACAAAGAATAAGCAAAATTGCTCTTCTAGGGCTTAGAGGATTTGAGCATTTAGAATATTTTAGAGCTCTTAAACATTAGAGGTGAGGTTTTTAAGCTCTTTCCCTCTCTTCTTCTTGCATTTTTATGATGTTGGGAGTTAGGGTTTAGTTGGAAAAGATGATTTTCGATTCATAAAGGCTACTGGTCTGAACCCATTAATTTAAATAGAGTTAATGTGAGTTGTTTAAGCTATTTAAATCTAGCATCTATGTTGTTGTGGGTTTTGGTAGTTGTGGGGTAACAAATCCACCATTAATAAGGTAGTTGGAGCAATGCGGCTTTATTAATGGCTAGTTGGGAGTTTAATGAAGCTAATGGGAGTTAGAGAAAGCTAAGAAACCTTATAGGTATCTTTTTATGTAAAGGGTTTGAATCTTTAGAGTGAAGAAGTGTTAAATTAGATAGTGAAAGTTATCTGAAAAGGGATATTGATGATTAATATTGTAATTAAATGTAGAGTAAGCATATTTAGCACTATTCAAGCTTTGTGAAGTTTTGGAAGTATAAATTTGAGATGTAAACTTTTGACCTCTCAAAGGTTTGAGGTAATTAGAGGAAACTCTTTCTTATACTTTTATATGTTAATTAATTTATTGTTTAAAAATGTTATATTTAAAGTTTGTAAAATTATCTGAACATTTTGAAAATCAGATATGAATATGTGTAATGGAGTTTGATGATCATATGCATGCGAATGGAGTCCAATGATATGGTTGTGGAGTTCAATGATGTGTGTAAAATATGAAGTTTGATAAATGTGAGCAATTAGGAGTTCCATGAATGTTTATGAAGTGGACTTCAATGATGTGTTTTTAATGGAGTCTAATAAAATGTGTATAAGAGGAGTTCAATGATATAAAGTAAAGTAGAATTTAATGACTTGTTGAGATGTGTTTATATGATTAACGTATGTAATGTGATTACGATAATGATATTAAGGCCTGAACATTACGTAATTTTATATGCTATATGATATTGTATTTAGGCACTGCATGATTATGAGAGGTAGGAGTTTGCCTAGGAAGAGGAGTAGTGAGTTGAAATCCATCTGGTAAGGCTTCCATTAGAACTCGATGGTTTGTTCGGATTGTATATATTATATTCCCACTTATTTGACAAGGATTGTCCCACTAGTTCAACGAGGAATTCAAAACTAGCTAATTTTTCACTTGTTTAATGAAAAAGCTAGTCTAAGGAGAATGACACCTCATAGTGTAAGGTTTGGGGGAAAACTGCAACCCACACATGAGTTAGGCAACCTTTGCTAGGTAGTCTCTCATGCGTGAATGGCTAAGGTAGTCTCAATTCATAGATGATTCTAATATATTATAGCACACAATTTCATGTTAAAGGTATAAGGAGGATATAAGGGAGGTATGATCATGCATACTATGATAAAAGGGCACTTGTTGTCTGTATTGTGATCCTTATGATGAAAACATGTGACTAGTATATAATAATGTAAAATGAGCTATTGTATTGCTACTTGGTGATTATATGCTCCTAATGATGTAGAGTGCAATTCTTTGCTGAACATATTGAATTTGTCATGTGTATGACTATATTAGCCACTTGCATTTAAATTAATGAACATGTTTTACTATAAGTTAGATAAACCTTAGTTACTGAGTGATTGTACTCACCCATTTCTTTTCAATATCACATAAACTAGCTCATCAGGTCAACACCGAGGGAAATGATCTGAGGCTTAAGACATTATCCTAATTTGTATGCTTTAATTATTTTTAAATTTATGTGTATAATATATTGTGATATTGCCAACTAGGACAAACTATGTTTACCTACTTGCATTATATGTTTTGTTAATGTTAAAATTGTATATTTTGAGCCTTAGGGTGTATATATATTGATTGTGAATCTACATAGTGCCAAAATACTAGTGCAAGTAGGAAGTTAGTGAAATTGCGATTCTTGTGGAATGATATGATGAATTTTGAATTTAAGGCCCCTTTCTGTTTTTATGATTAAGGGGTTGAGCATTAAAAATATAATTTATGGGTGTTGTTAGTGATATAGTGTATTACACAGGTTTGAAATAGTCAATTGAGTGTGGTTTGGATTGTGTTTGAAGCTTTTGTCACTTGTATAAAATTTGGATACCCAATTTGTGTTTAAGTGGTGTAAAGGAGTGAATTGTGAAATGAGTGTCTAATTTTTGACTGAGAAAGAATTTGATTGTGAAACTAGTGCCATTGGCTAAATTGGAAAAAAGCTCTCTGTAGACATCTAGATCACTTCAATTGAATATCAGACGAAGAAATGGAGTATGTCAAAAGTTTGCTCATATTGTTGTCAAATTCATGTACTACGCTACAATGCAGAGCACAGAGGCATACAAGCCCCGGCGCATGCCCATTTTCTACATTGTTTTATTATTTTCCACCTTTATACAAATGCTCTGACTCTTTTTGGAATCTCATGCTTTCGCAACTTAATTAAACTCTGACTTTCGACTTGTCAAGATATTTTAAAGAGTTTTAAATTTTGAAAACTTGAGATTCTAATTTGTAATTTCACAACTTGGTATCAGTTTTTCTTGCTTTGAGAATTAGTCTGTGGATTATAGTTGTGTTGTGCTGCTTGTTCGTGCATTTGCATATAGAGTTGGCAATTATTATTATACATATATTGTTTTCCTATGTTAAGCTAGTACTAATAATTTTCTTTTTGTGGGATTACTTCCATCCTTAGGAGCGAAAAATGGTGCAAATGAAAAATACGGCCGATAATATTCCTAGCAAATATATCAAGATAAGAGTAAGAAGTCTTAGTAAATATAGAAGATGAGATGGTCTCGATTGAAGAAGATCAAGTAGATTTGAGACAAGGTCTGAAACAACCAATACCCTCTACATGTAGTAATGATGTACTGCTTGAGTTAAGAGCAATGATGAAGAGAATTGAGAGAAGATTAGATCTTTACTATTACCTTGTTCAACTATCGGTAATCAATACACAGCCTTATACTCACATCTTCTTTTTCACAAATAGCATAGGCAAACTCCACAACAATACACTTAGCCAGATGAATCCTTTCTCTAACAACTCTTTTAATTTCTTTTTCAACTCATCCAGTTCAAATGGAGCTATATAGTATGGAGCCTTAGAGATGCGCTCGGTACCATATAACATCATTTATGACATTACCAAACACCCAGAACACCAGATATGGAACACCGTTATGATAATTAAAATTAATCAAATCCCATTAAAAATGGTCATCATAACATAAGAGTTATAAAAAGGTTAAGAAGTTGGGATCTCTAGAAAAATCTTTTTTAAAAGATTGCTTAGGCCAACGTAACCCTTACATGGAGAGTAAGTCGGGCTAGCTCTAGGAGGGAGTTAGCTTTGATTGCTCAAGATTCACGTCGAAGGGGCATAGGCGGTTTAGTAGATTATATCATGTCTTAGATTATGTTTTGTGCCTATGGAGGTACAAGTGGATATAAGGTTTACCTGCGAGTTAAAGAGTGCCAGGGGGCATTCTGTAGGTCATGAAAGGCCATACCGGCCTATGTCATGCATTCATGCATTTTAAATGGCTAAATTATATGCTATGTTGAATTTATTATTCGTTTATTCGATTATAGCTTACTTTGTAATAATTAATATAGATTTTTTTGTTACTAAGACTATGGTTATCTCACCCCTTTCTTTTTAATATTTTCAAGTTTAGGCGAAGGAACCAGTGGAGGGCGGGGAAGGAGCAGAGCTAGGGGTTGTTTGTGAATTGTAAAGAACTACAACCCCTTTCTTTTGAGCAAATCTATTATAATGTATTTAGAATTAGGGTACTAGTAGGATGTGATTATATATATGTGTGTGAGTATGTGTGGATTGTATGGCTTATGTATGAATTTTTATTTGCTTGTAGACTTATGGCTAGGAAACTTGGCTATGGTGTGTGGTTTTGATGGATTTATTTAGTAGACCAAGTTTTCATTACAAGCAAATATTTATTTTGGTATATATGTAATTCTACAAGCAAATACAAAGTGGTTACATTGCAAATGGCGTGCTATGGGCAAACATACACCTTGGATAGAGAGTGGGTGCGTGGGCTCCACATAGATATCTAAATTAAGTGAAAATATTTAGCATGTATATTCATATATATATATATATATATGATATTGGAATAGTTTTTGATCACTCTTGTGTGATTTATGCATTTTGAGGGTTTAGGGTCCATTTTGAGAAATTGCACCTGAGTGGTCAAATTTTGATATAAAGGGTTTTTCTATCATTTAAATGTTCTATCAGGTATTTTTAGTCCTATTTGACGTGTTCAAAGTGTTTCCACAGGTTTGTGACCATTAAGGTGAGATTTGGACAATTTTGAAAATAGTTTTTATCAAAAAATTATAGTTTTGCATCCAGGTGTTCAAATCTTAATCCGACTGTTGGATTTCTCTAAAATTTAGATCACAAGTAAAAAATTTTATAAGCTTCGTGTGGGCTTTGGAATCATGTTGATCAAACATCGGACAGAGAAACGACGCACTCCAAAATTTGGTCCGGAGGAGCTGTCATAACAACAACAGTAATGATGTTACAACATGCATGAAATTCAATCCACTCGTTGGATCTTTTCAAAATTTGGTATTCTAATAGTACCCTTTAAAAGTGACATGTGAGCTTTGGAATCACTCTGATCAGAGGTCGGATGATAAAATGGTGCACTCCAGAAGTTAGTCCGGAGGTGCTATCATGATAGCAAAAATGACCAAACTTGTAACATGTTCAATTTCTAATCTGACCGTTGGATCTTTTTAAAATTTGATACACTTATAGTACCCTTTGAATGTGACATATAAGCTTTTAAAATTACTCGATCGGGGACCGGATGACAGAATGGTGCCTCCCGGAAGTTGGCCCGGGAGGGCTTCCTGCTGTTATGACAGCATCTTTTTACCCTGCTTTTGCCTAGCTTGCTTCCGTGCGCTATAAGTAAAACCTATAAATTATTTTTTAAAAAAATGTTTTAAATGTTTATTTTGCAATCGTGTATCTGCTTAGTGATTTAAATAGTTTGTTTCCTAAGTTGATTTTAGGATTAACTCCTTAACCACACTTAGTTTATTGAATTGTGTGATTTTTGGATAACACTCGAGGCAAGTATTACAGTTGTGGGGTGCCTAACACCTTTTTCATACTCAACTGACTCCCAAACCTGTTTCTAATTTCGCACACCATCCTTATCTCCTTTAAACAATTTCCTAAAATTTCCCTCAAAATTTTAATGGCAATTCTTGTTTCATCGATTTTCGCTCCGAAAGCCAAAACTTCCTCTCTCACGCATCGTCCACGTCACATTTTCAAGTGCAACAATATGCATGAATGTGTTAAGGATTATGTTCTTCCTTCAGGTAGATGGGATACACCCAAAATGAGGCTTTGGTTATTGAATCATGTCGTAAATATCATTGCTAGCTTGAGAGTCCCTTTTGAAGAGAGAGGAGAGGATAAACACTTGTGGATTTACTCTAATGATGGTAATTATTTTGTAAATTTTGGTTATTATGTTCTCTCTACAAGTAGGGAAGATCATAGAGATCCCTTTTGGCGCAACATTTGGAGATGGAAAATACCTGAGAAAATCAAAAGAATGTTCTAGCTGATGGCGCATGATCAAGTACATACAATGAAGTTAAGGCAGCAACAAGGACTTGCGGGTGATGAAAAGTGCCCTTTGGGATGTTCCTTTACAGAAGACATTTACACCTCTTTCGAGATTGCCTACATGCCAGGAAATGGTAGATTGCATATGTTCGTCTAGATGTAATGGAAATTTTTTATAGTTTGGATAAAAGAGTATGGATTTCATGGAATTTAAAACATAATGCTCGAAATCATTTCACTAGAGTTGTTTCTTGGAATATTCTCTTTGCATATACTTACTGGAACATTTAGAAGGACAGGTATAAGTTTCTTTTCCAGACAAAGGAAGGATACTAACTAAAAGACCCTTTTTCTTTCCTTTTCAAAGTGGCTGCTAACTCCAAGATTAATGCCAAATTTGACAACCGCCATGGCTTAAGGTAGGAAGATGGTTTTCATCATCCTAGAAATGAGAGCATTAGATTAGAGATGGATGGATTAGTTCTTGCTATAAGTGTAATATGTGTGGAGGACTTCTGAGAGATATAAATGGTAATTGGGTTTTAGGTTTTACTCAAAAGCTTGACCATGTTCCAGCTTGCATTGCTGAAATTTTTGATATTTTTCATGGGTTGGAGTTATGTTGGAAGAAGGGGTTTAGAACTGTGGAGATCTTTTGTGATTGTGTTTATGCTATACCGACTATCACATGGAACAATCATAGTTATCAGCCCTTCTATGATATTATTCAAGCTACTAGAAGATTGTTTACTTGGGAATTGGTCAGTCAATTTTCATTTTGTTTATAGAGACGATAATAAGGAAGTCGACTATCTAGCTAAGCTGGCTTATCGTGTTCCTTGTGACTCTATTGTGTACACTGAACCATCTCAATAGGTGTGTTGTTGGTTTACTATGGTGTCCTTTTGAGTTTTTTCTTTCTTGATTAGGTTTCTCTTTGTTTGTAATTGTTTACATTCTAGTGAATGAAGTTGTCCTTGTAGTATTTAAAAAAAAACATGCAAAGACATTTAAGGAATAAAAAAAAATAAAAAAGGGATAGTTTTTGCCTTAAATTTGAGATGGTTTGGTTGAAAAATCATCCTGACCTTTTGAGACTTGTGAAAAGCAATTGGGGAGATGATTGTATTACTGTTGAAGGTCTGATTTTTGAGTTCAAAAGGAATCATAATAACAAGGTATAGAAGTCTTACAGGAATGAGGCAAGAAGAATCTCATTGATAGGTTAATTATATTAAAATCTTTATACTAAACATGCCCAAATATAGTCTATTTCATTAAAATAACTTAAGCCATTTGGTTAAACATAGACATCTTGAGTTTTACATATTCATAATCAAACTTTTAATTTTTAGGAGACTCCTTTCATCTCTAATATTTTTTTTAAGGAAAACATAATTTTAGATTCTTCACTTTGCTCGAGTTTTGTTATAGATCCTTATACTTTTTTTTAGTATTATAAGTTCCTATACTTTTTGATTTTTGGTATTTTAAGTCTCTATAATACTACTCATGAAGGGATCTAAAATAACAAAAAATAAAAGTGTAAGAGCCTAAAAGTCCAAAAAAAAGTACAATGACTTATAGTAAAACTCAAGTAAAATGAAAAAATCAAAGTTATGTTTTCTCTATTTTTTTAAAAAAACAAGTCTAAGCAAGAATAAAATGAAGAAGATAGTAGTAGAGAAAATATAAAAAATAAAAGAAGTCACACATATAAAAATTAGAAGATAGATAATCAATATATAAAGTTTAGGATGTAATCTATTTTTTAATTTTTAGATGTGAAAGTTTTTTATCTCTAATATTCCCTTTACACTTTTTTCTTCATTTTCTTCTTACATGAGTTTGTACTGTTTTTTTAAGTCTCAAAGGCTTCAAATTTATTCAATCTTCTTCTTCTTTTTTATCTTTCATCCATTAATTCTGTTTTTTTTCTTTCCTCTTTTTTTTTGTCATTTTTTTGTCCCCTATCAAATGGCCCTAACACCTTGTTAGAATCTTTACATTAAGTATATTTAAAGATAGTCTACTATATCAAAATATCTTAAGTAATTTGGTTAAGCACATCTTTAACTTTATATATTCATGTTTTATCTTTTAATTTTTAGATGTGAGATTATTTTTTAATGAAAAGGTGAGCTATTATATTACTTTAGAAGTACAAGGGACCAACAAAGGAATTACAAACAAAATACAAAAAGAAAAAAAAAGTAACAAAACCTTTCAAAATCCACTCCCTCCTAATTAGAAAGAGGTAGATGCAGGAGGTGTTGACTTTTTTTTTTATCTTTAATAAATTAAATCACTATACAAGTTGAGAAATTTTTTTTTTTTTAGGTATAAAGAGAGGGAACTAGCCTAAAATTACAACAAAATTAAAAATGGCAGGGATTGAATCCCAAAGGAAGCCACTGGAGATTCCATAACAAAATGCCTCCAAGTATTGTTGATCACAGAAACCGGGTCCTGGGATTTATGATAGTTGGATTTGAAGATAAATTCATTCCTCCCGTTCCATAATTTCCATATTATCACCCCCCAAATAAGATTCCAATCAGCTTAATAAATAGAACTCAACTCTTTGTTTCAGATTCATACAAGGGGATAAAAGCCCAATAATTTCTCCCCGTTTAGCAACTATATGGAGGAGAATTTTAGCAAGATTTTGAAGATTGTGGATGATATTGGGTTTTGCATTGAAGGCTGATGATTTGGATGTTATTCATAATCCCTTTTATTAGAATTCCTTTCAACGGTTTTTTAAAACCATGGCAAATAAACACATCTCTCAGGAGCCTTTTAGTTTGTGATCATTATTTGAATTTGAATAGCACAATTTGAGTTTAGCCATGCCAAAATTCATATTTTTCTTTAAGCCCATCAACATTAGAAGCATATGGGCCCAGTTGATGTATATTTGAGTCCATGAAGGCCCATGTTTGACTAGTTTCATTACCAGACCTTTATGGACCCCTTGGTTCACTGTACAACATTTCGGCCCATTTAGTCTATCCTCACCCTCATCTCTCCTTCGTGTGCCTCGTTTTAGTTCGGTATACACCCAAAACCCTAACGAATTCGCGTTCTATTCATCCTCCATCTTCTCCAAAATTCTTTTCCTCTTTGAATGCTGAATCTTGCTTAGCGAGTTAGTTTGTGTTTAGCTTCTTAAATTCTTTGTTTTACTCCATCAATTTTCAGAAAATATTCAATTGCGATTCTGCTAAATCGCTTAGCTGTTCCTATATTACCATACATGGACAATATTATGGAAGATGATGCAACGTACCCTCGAAAGCCCTACGTTTCGAACCGTCCTAATTATTCTCATCGCCAAGAGCATTTGATTCGCGCTGCCCCTTATCATCGACCAGTGATCAGTCGATACGACGAGGGCGGTGAAGATGAAGAAATGGATGAATATGATGTAGGGAATGACCTGGAGGACGATAATGGTGATGGGGAAAATGGCGTGAATATTGACAGCGATGACGGGTTTGAGAGAAACCCGAAGAAAAGGAAATTGCGGAATCCGTCTGTTTCGAACTATGAGTCGGTACCTCATGGGAAGCTTTCACACGGGAATCGAAGCCCAACAGATGAATGGACGGAGCATGCGACGTTTGTTCTGCTGGAGGTTTGGGGGGACAAATTTCTTCAACTTGGGAGAAAGAGCTTAAGGTCTGAGGATTGGCAGGATGTGGCCGAGAAGTTTTCGGAGGAGCTGAAGATGGAGAGGACCGTGGCACAGTGTAGGAATATGTTGGATAAACTGAAAAGAAGGTACAAGAAAGAGAAAGCGAAAGTGGATGAAATGGGGTTGAATTCTAGTAAATGGGCTTATTTTAAGAAGATGGATATGTTAATGGCTTCATCAGCGAGGCAAGAATATGGACTTTCCTGTGGAATGGATTCAGGGGAGTATGTGTTCATGAATACAAGGGTTTATTTAGATCGATCGAATGGGTTGGATGAGATGAGGGATAGCCCTGGGGAGTCAGAGACGTCTGAAGATGATTCGGATGGGCTTCCGCCGAGGAGGACTAGGATTGTAGATAATGATGATGGGGAAGAGTCTTCCTTTAGGGAGTTGGCGGATTCTATTCAGAAGTTTGGTAAAATATATGAGAAAATTGAGAATCGAAAGAGGCGGCAGATGATGGAGTTAGAGAAGATGAGATTGGATTTTAATAGGGAGTTAGAGCTACAGAAGAAGCAGATTTTGGAAAGAGCTCAGGCTGAAATTGCCAGCTTGCAAGAAGGAGATGAGGAGGATTCGGACACATCTACAGAGAATGTTAGTGAATGATGTAGGTGGTTGCTGTTAAGTTATCTTGCTTGAATTTTGAATTGCTTGTTGAACGTGGATACTTTTGCATCCTTTGTCTTGTTGCTTGTGATTCGTTATGCTGTCTAGGGTAATTGTGTTACTTACGAGGGCTTCATTGTGTTTCCGGGAAAATTGCTGAATGAAAAGGATTATTGAATCTATTTGTTGCTTCTTTCACTTCAAGTACTTTAACACCAAGACATTGATTGTGTTACCTTTTGGTACGCCTTTTTTATTACATGTTTAATGTTTCAGTATATATTTCACTCATGGCACACAAGGCATTCACTTAAATACAGTACTCTCATGTTATGAAGATGACTTCTAAGATGTTATTTCTGTTGAAACTGTGTACTAAGTCTTCCTCTGTCTTGTTAATGCTATCCTTATTGTTGGTGTAAACGGCTTTTAGTTAATTTCACTTGCTGCTTTCAGTGGATTGTCGTAAAGCTTTTGTTAGAAATGAGTTAGCATTATTTGACACGTTTAGTTCCTTATTTAATAAATAAGTTGTTTTCAACACGGGAAATTTACTTGAATGAATAGCTAGAATGATGAAATGGTTATATATTCATAATATGGAGTGGCAAGCGAGTCGCAGAACGAGACTGGTGTTGTTGACAGAAACAGATTTAAGATTAATTAGAAAGGGGAAGTTCCAAACTTTGTAAGATGAATAATGCTTTCTTCTTGCATTGATTGGGATATGTAAGATAATCCTGTAAAAGAAATGGCATTCGGAGTGTGTATTTTTCTTAACCTTGCTTAGTATGTGAGACCGCTGCAAAGGAAGTAACTTTCCATACCTTAGTAATTTGGTTTTAAAATGTGGAATAATTTTGTCGAGCTTGTTCTTAGGAGAGTTTTTCATTTTAGACTACCTTCACCTGCCCGACGCATTACGTAAAGAGGTGGTTGTTTTAATAATGTCTCAAACGTAGACATCTGTGTCTTATTTCAAGCTGCTGCATCTTTTATTTACTGTTCGTTAACATTGTAAGATCCTTGTTTGGATTAAAGGGTGAGCCTTTTCATTACATAAATGCATGATTTCTAATTGTAAATGGTGCAAGATATTTGACTGTTCAATATTACATTGGATTAAAGTGACATTGATTTACATTTTACATGTATTTGCTTCATTTTACTTTGTTTTAGGTGTTGGAATCTTAGCAAAGGTCGTACATGTTTGGTGCAACATTATTGGAGGAAAAGATCGCCTTCAAGTGAGTGTGTGACCTACAAGTTCAAGGTTTTAACCATCTGTATTTATTCCTACAATTAGGAAACTGTTTCCACGGTTTAATAGTTTTGTAGTGTTATGAACGGGGGACGGGGTACCTCTCATTTTTTTGTCATATGTTGCGATCACTGTTGCCCATTTCAGCCAGATGCTTGGTCCTTATTATGTCGTCAAGAAATTGGTAGCTTGATGCTTATAACTTGCAAAATTTACATGCATCGCACCTGAATTTTCATGCGCCCCCCCCCCCCCCGGGGGGGGGGGTCTTGGCTTCACTTGAAATCTTTTCGCATTGATCTTTTCCTTTTTCCCCCCCTTTTACCTGGAATACAACGGCCATGATGGAATTGTGCATGAATAAAAGAAAGACTAGGGTCATGTTTGCGAATGGAATGGAATGGAAAAAATTAAGACAAAAATGAATTAAATCATCTTTCTCCCCGTGATAAACATGATAAAACTCATTAATATGTATTATAAATATAGAAAATCATCACACCTTGTAAATATTTTAAGAATCATGATTTTCAACCTCATGAATTAAATTGCTCCTTCTCCTTATAAATTTACTTAGTTATCTCCTTTGATTATTTATTTTTACTTTTATTTATTCAATCTATTTCATTTATTTCATGTTAATAAGCAAATATGACCTAGGTTTGGTCAATTTATTAAAAAGAATGTCAAAGTTGTCTTGATTAGTTTGGTGAGTTAACCAATTAGTGTTGGTGTTCGCTTCTTTAAATACGTAATCACTGTGGCGGTTCAATTATGCATGATGCGTTCTCAGATAGTCCTGTGTGTTTGATTTGGGGTTAATTTCTAGAGGGCTCCTTTTTTTTTTTTTTCCTTTTAATCTTTATGGAATTGGAAGGACAGATGATTCCTTCAAGCAATTTTGGTCTTTTCCTTCCCGTTTCTTTCATCTCCATAACATCGAAAACAAGCTATACATTTATCCAATGCTAAGATGTTACCATTTTGAAATGTAAGATACTCTCTTATTTCTATTATGGGGTATTTTTTAAAAAATTATTCTTAATATAAGGCACTTTATAGGATATTAAATATTTTTGTTAATATTACTTTTATTTAAACTCATTAATTATAAAAAATATAATGTAAATTTTAAAAATTTTCATTTATATAGGGGTAAAATGGAAAGCTTATTTTATTTTCAGATGAAATTAATAACTTAATATTTTTTATTGATTTTGGTGAAGTAATTAGAAATTTTTTTATAATAGGGACAATGGTAACGAGCATATATTTTTGTACAGTTTTCTTTAACCACTGATGTTACCCAAAAGTTGGTGATTACAAAATTACAAATTGGGTCCTTAACTGCTTTGGCAGTACTCGCTAAGTGATGTTAGACCCGACATGCTTCTAAGAATTTATGGTAAGAACTAAGAATTCACCCATGCTGGCCACTTTGAGCAGGATAAATATAAAATGTCAAGAATTTATGGCCATTTTTAACAACACAAAGATCGTTATTTTTTACACACTGTAATGAGGTTTTTAATATATTAATAATATTTTTTAAGTTATTAAGATATCAAAATAACACATCAGGTTGGCTAAAAAAATAGCACAATACCAAATGCTAACCAAGCTTTGACTCCAATTGCCACCACCAATTAATGCCAAAGCCAATTGCTAGCACTAATAGTCATGTCTGACATGACAAATTCTGTTACTGGCCGTTTCAAGGCTGTTTAGGATCGATGAGTGGGAAAATTGTAAGTATCACGTATCAATGTGTAACACAAGGACATAGATATGAAGAATGCTTTATCGATGATTTCACACAGGAAACATTTCGAGCCATCTCGCATGTGGGAAGCAGCAGCCTTTACTTGAAATCTGCCAATCACTAAAGTTAAAACATCATAATATACATGCAATCCTATAGACTTTTTACTCTGCCTAATCTGCTCCTTGTTCCTAGTTTCCTGATTTAAGCGAAGTCTTCAGCTCACACCACATACAAAACAACGAATCGAAAGCATCTTCATCGAAGGTCAGACAATCTTCTATTCTCGAGATGGACACTAGGGTCTTCAACCACTCTTCATGAAGAGTAGAGAACTCTGATCTCTGTTCGCTTGACCAAAAACTTCTTCCAATTGATTTCTTCATCCGTTGGCTAGCCTTTGAAGCATCATTCACTATCTTTTCAGGGATCCCAGCCATGAGAGCCACCTGCAATCCGTAGCTCTCTGGACACGCTCCGGCGAAAAGTCGATACAGGAAGACTAGCTCCTTTCGACGTTTGGAATGGCCATCAGATTCTGACTCAAAAGCACAGGCCATGTGTTGCAGCGTAACATGTGGATGAGAGGCAAACTCTTTTGTGAGCGAATGGTAGTGTGTGGCAAATAGTAAGCGACAGTTGACCTTTTCGATCAGATGGCGGAAAACCTGAACCAGGATAGTGATTCACACTATTCAGTCATGTGTTAAAGAATCGACGAGAACAATAAAATATTTTAAATAAGCCTGAAATTTAACAAGTAAACATAGAACACAGCAACACTTCAAGAAAATTCAGGTAGTTAAAAGCAGCAACTTACTGAGTATGCTATTGCATAGCCATCAAAAGTGCTAGTTCCCCGGCCCAATTCGTCAAGAATGACCAGAGAATCTTGAGTCGCATTCTGAAGAACTTGTGCAGTTTCTGTGCACTCAATGAAGAAGGTGCCTGCAAACAAAAGTGAACCTTTTTATTAGCAATCCTTCAAGCCTTGAGACAAACAGTAGCTTCGCACATGTCAGCTTCTAAATATCAGATTTCAAAAATTCCCAAGTCATGAATGGTTTGATTCATTTAGAAATCGAGCCTACTGTTCTTTGATGTGTTTAGGAAGGCAATATCCTCTGCATGCGTCATCTATATGTATGCCAATTTCCATGCAATCATATCGTCTGCCCTCTGATGTTCAAGGCATGTCACAACTAGACCATAAAAAGTTTAGTCTCACCTTCTAATATAACATTTTCAATGAGCTAGATACATAGATAATTTTAAACTTCGTTAAAATTCTATAGGCACCTGACCATAAAAAGTTTAGTTTCACCCTCTAATATACATTTTCACTTAGCTAGATACATAGATAATTTTAAACTTCGTTAAAATTCTATAGGCATCTCTTTTATTTTCTAGACATACACTTTAGTCCAATCATAACTTTTTTAACCAAATACCATCATAAAAATATGCAAGAACGCATTCTAGTTTTTTTTTTTTTTAAACAATGTATTCATAATGAAACATATTTTAGTTCAAATTTAAATTGAACTAAAGTGTAATGCAGCTTGTTTTCTTAAGAGATCTACGTATATATAAATATCAACACAGACAAAAGATACCACGCAATTTCAATATAATTAGAAAAATCTCCCTAGTCTACTTATATTTTAGATTATGCTCGAGAAAGAAGAGGTTTTTTTTTTAAATTTAAATGTCAGCCATTTAAGTTATATTCACAGATTTTCAACATTATATATTCGGCAATAGCAAGTCCTATCCCAACTAGCAAGCCCATAAGGATATTCCCCTCGAAATGACACGTTCAGGCTACCAGTTAATTATTGCTGGATGTTCCATTCCCAAAGCAAATGCCAATGTTGTGTTAGAAATATCATGGCCTAGAGCAAGTAGGGCAAATTTTCACACCGGTTTTTTTTTTTTTGATAAAAAGATCAATTAATGGGAAAAAAAAAGCAATTGATAACGCAATTGCATGATAGAAATGGTCACTTTATTGAAAAAAGCACGCTTTTATGCTTAAGACTACATACTCTCGCCGGTCATGATTCTATCAGTGGCTCCAAGCCTTGTGAAGATGATATCCACAACTGAGAGATCACAGTTTTCACATGGCACGTAACAGCCCAGCTGCAGAGACATCAGAGACAAATCTATCATAAAAAGAAAACTAACTGGACATCATAATATGTCTGACAGTACGAGATGATAAATGAAGGAAATGTAACATATTGTTCCCTTGACCTATTGTTTACAATTTTGTGGAATATTTTTAACTTCCATCAGGGGAAAAGTATCTTAAATTTCTGTACTTCGTATGCAACAAAAATGAGCGTAGCATAATCTCTATAAATCCAAGTGGTCATCCAGCATGCTTAATATAATTAAAAGGATAAAACGAAAGGGAACCTGGGCCATAATAACTGCTAGACAGGTGGCACGCAGAAGTGTTGATTTTCCACCCATGTTTGGTCCAGTCAGCAGCAACGTATGAGGATGACGGACATCTGTTTTCTCACCAAGATTTATGTCATTGGGGACAGGCAAATTTCCAAGCTCTCCAAGGGCAAATGGATGCCATAGCCCCTTCATTTTAAGCACAGGTCCCACAAAATCTTGACTTGTGCTTTTTGATGAAGACGCTATGACTGGCCGACACATGGTTCCACATGACATGCTGGAAGTGACTGCAAAAGATCTAAGGACATCTATGCAATTGACGGCATGAACAACTTCAAACCATTCGGCAACTTTCTCCATGAACACTTCTATGAGTGTAGCAAGTGTTTCAGCATCCGCATCTGTTACCTCATGATTCTGTCACCAAATACAAAAATCAGACGTTTACATGTTATAAAAACATTCTGCACTGTATATAAATTGCCTTAAAGAACATGAATGACTGCAGAATATAACACTAATTAAAATATCCATTGTGCTACATCCACTGGATCAGTTTGACAGTTGCCAACTCCGTACAGAAGAAACTTAACAGTTCAAATCATTGATTAAATCAAAATGTACGAAGAACATGTATGTGGAGAAAGCTCCTGTCCATGGCAATTGATACTGAATAAGGAAGAAAAATACCTGGTAATCGGGAAAGTCACTTCTATAGCAGCTTCAAACTGACTAAGAAATTGATCAAGCCCACAGCTACCAGTCAGAACTGGAACTTTAAAAACTTTAGTAAAGGATGACATTAGAGGTCCCTCGTTCTGTAGAAGCAGTAATAAATTCAAACCAGTTCGAAGGCCTTTCACAAGTGACCCAAACACCTTCACCTGTAACACTTAAAATTCATTAAAGTGCACTCAATAATAGACATAGATTACAGACTACGAATAGATCGGAAAAATATGGGGAAAAAAACAGAAGAAAGTTTGTTCATCTTCAATGTGAATAGGATGCATTTACAAGTGAGGAGAGCCCATTTATAGGCTCAAGGCATAAAGGAATTTACAATGGTGCCCCTAGCATTTTCACAAAAATAAGAAAGACCGCTTCTAAAACAGACATTCAACTGATCACACGTAATGGACTGAAAATCAAGGTAGCCAAAATTATAATAAAACCTTTCCCAACACATCAATGGGTTTACTTTAAAACGTCACAGAGAAACAGAAAGAGACATATGTCATAAAGAAATGAGACCATAGAAGAAAGGGAGCAAGGAGCGACAAATCTGTTCTTAATAGAGCACAGACGAAAGGGGAAAGAGCTATAGCCAAACATCCGAGCAATGAAGAGAACTTCAGACTTCAGAGTAAGAAATATTTCACAAACAAAAAACAGCAGCAGAACTGACCCTCCGCTTCAATACTTTCTGGCGAAACATTGGCAGTAGGAGAGGACCTGATGACTGAAGGGTAATCTTGATCCGGCCAAGCAATCGTTCCAAATCTGGTAGCTTGTGAAGATGTTGAGCAATGAGTGACACAATCTCGGGGCACGACACTAGACCATCAACCACGTCTAGCCGGTTGTTTATCCCGTCAACATCTTTTAGAGGATGGCAGATCCAACTCCTTAGAACCCGCTTTCCAGATGAGGTTACACAACTATCAAGATATTTGTATAATGTGCCTGAAGATGAAGCAGATAAACTTTAGGATTGCACGAGTTGCTCACAAAAATAAGTAGAATATCCTGATCCTTGTTTTTAAAAAAAAACAGAGAGAGAGAAATGCTAGGACTTGCCTGACTGACCACCATCAGCATTATTACTGAAAATCTCAAGGTTAATCAATGTCTGTCCGTCCATTTTGAGGCAGCCCCTATAAACTTGGTATGGATATATATCCCCATTCTGCAGGACATCTTCCAACAAGAAAGAAAGGTCGACCGATTCATCATTATATTCAAGCTTGTGAGTTCCATTAGTAACATTTCTCTAAATGGGCATAATATCAAGCATACCATCAATCTAGTGAGATGATTAATCAATCCGCCAAGAGCACACATGGTGGTTTCAGGATGATTCACTTTGCTCAGTGCATGATCTAGTGAATCAGATGACCTCTTAAAGTATCCATTCAAGCGAACTAAATCAGTAACCTCAGGGGATATTAAGTCAGTGAGCGACTGCACTGGAGTCAATTGTAGTGTCGTGGAACCTACAAGAGAAACAAAACCTGTTAAAAAATGCATTGACTTTTTTTAAAAATTTACAATCTTAACTTAGTATTGTGACAAACATTTTGCACTCAAAGCCTGTTTGCATCTCAAAAGCTTTATATTAGGAGGCCTAAGAGTGTGAATCGTATTAGTATCCCTAATGCAATCCTCACGCTAAAGCCCTTTGAACTTAAAGCATGGACTAAAAACAATTCTGTTGAAACTTTTATTTTAATTTAAAAGGTGAGGTGTCACGAATTGGATTCTCAATTATTTACTCAGAGCATTGGATACCAATAATTACTCAAAATTCTAATAAGTCGTAATAGAATCCGGAAAATTTAATACAAATGTTGACTTTGTAAGTTGCACAAAAAGTGCACCTCTCTGAACCTGAGTTCACGGGTGGATAAATTAGAACAATTGGTCAACTCAAAAGTTTAAATCATTGCAGCTAGGAATGATGTATTCACATTAACAAACGCAAGACACATTTGTTATAAGATATATCAAGCAATGAAGACCATTTTTCCCATCAAAGTTGCATTATATATCACATACAACTTCCAGGGAATGCAAAGAACTGAAAAAAACCCCATTTAGAAATTCCGTGTCTGTATAGCCAACAATGCTTTTCATATCTTCTCATTCTTACCATTTAATGAGTATTTTAAATGCTTTCTGAGCTTCTTTGGACAACCCTGCAGCAAATAATGTTTCAGCATTAAATCACAGGTTTGTCAATTTTAGAGACAAGGTTAGTTCAAGCCTAGTGCAAAAGGAGATAAAACTGTTCACCTCTGCTTTCATATATAATTCCTTAGGTGACACCTAAAATCAAACTCTCAGAAACAAATTAGCCAATTATACAAAATAAAAACTGTTCATCAAACTAAGTAGCAAGAATAAGTACAGGAAGAACATACTTGCAACAATAAAGCCCCTAAAGCAGAACATGATGCATCATCATCAATGGAACCAACCCAAACCTAAGTGCGGCACAGTCAACAAAAGCGAAGCCATACTGAACTGAACCATTATTCAGGTCACTCCCCTGCAAAAAATTTCAGTGCAACAAAATGTCAGCATCTTGCAAGATTCACAAGATAATTTTCCAGGAGGGGACAAATAATTTAGAAATAGGGAATAATTGAGAACAAAGCAGAAGCCCAATTTATATAGACTATGGGGGGCAAAAAAGGAAAAAGGAAAAAGGAAGTTATCAAATTGCCACTTTGATGAGTAGCCAAGTCAGATGGAAACCCTCCCCTAAAAGCTGTCAATTAGATGGAGAATCAACCCATATAAATACCTCAAAATATCCCATACAACTCAATGTGGGAATTAGGTATCCTGTGAACACCATATTTTGTCAAGGTCCTAATAAGTAAATAAGATAATATCTATAGTAAAAAAAAAAAACGAAAATAATAAGAATAAAAAAATTTTACGAGAAATATAAAAAAAAAAAAGAAGAAGTTGGGTACAACGATAATAAAAATATATATATTCAAGCTAGATCACAATATAATAATTGAAATAATCAGAATATATATAATATATGATATTATAATTTGAAAATTTCAAGATAATATAATCTAATCTTATTTGAAGATTTCAAGATAACCTAATATCTAATATTAAGATTTGAAGATTTAAAATAATATAATATCAAATATAATAATAGAAAGATAACAATTAATATCTAATATCTAAATAATAATAATAATCTATAATAATATAAGAATATATAAACTACTAATATTGATCACGATAGGATTGAGATATTAGAGAAACCCTAAGTGTAGGTCTATATAAAGGAAAGCAAAGGTAGAGCATGGGATAGTTAGAGACTTAAGGACATGGGAGAAAGGACGATAGAGATTTAAGTGGATTGAGATTTATAGAGGTAAGTTCACCTTTCTCTTAAACTTTGGGCATGCATGCTTTTACATTAATCAAGTATTTCATAAGGTTGATCTTAAAGTTTGAGTCTAGAACCTTTAGAGCTCTGTACGTGATCTCTCCTGTAATGAATTACAAATTTTTGTCTTCGTGTGATCGAATATGGGTGCGCGTGAGATGATTTCTTGGAGCTATTGCTTTATTCTTCTTCATCTTGAATCTTCACATATGAGCCTTAATCTTTAAAGTTCTCTTCTCTTTCTGAAGTTAATTAATTATCATGAGTGGTGATAAATTATCACAGTGCATCATTAGAATGTTTTCATATTTTTTTGATTGCTTTAGACTTTTAGAGTTCTTGCAATTTTATAAATTAATTAATTTATTATCCTATACATACCGATAAATTATCGCATGTGCATAGTTTTAAAATCATCAATTGCTTGAGACTTTCTGATTCCTCGCAAATTTATAATCATATTTTAAAATATTTTATCCTCATTTAAAAATAAAATATTTTCTTAAAACACACATAAAAAAAAATAATTTTTCAAAGGTGAATGTACAGTAAGAAGCTTTCATAAAAAATTATTATAATTTTTTTCCAAGATTATCCCTCAGAATTTTGTTACAAATAAAGAAATAAGATATTTTCATAAATAAAAATTACAAACCAACATTAAAGCTATTTTATAAAAAATTAATAATTATATTTTCTTAAAAAATTTCCAACCAAGAGACATGACCAGAACTACGTGGGCTTTGATCCCTCAAAAGGGTACGTAAGCTCTAGGTTTCATCCTAGATCAAGTCTAACTTATAAATAAAATTTTTCCCTTTTAATTTTCTAACTTTTTTTATCTTATTTTTTTATTAAGGATAATTAAGATATTTTTAAGCTATTTAAATTTATATAGTTAACTTAAGGTAACCATTCACATGAATGGGTGTTGTAACACCTTCCTCGCACACAATCGACTCTTTACCTTTTTTTCTATGCGTAGATCACATGTCAAAAATGTTTTCAAAATTACCTGTAAAATTTTGGTGATGACTCCAAATAAATTTATTTTTATTCAATTTTCCTCCTCGGGAAATTCTGAATTGGGCGCGACATATCCCATACTACTTTTACCTTAGTGTCCATGAATTGGCCCCACACTGAGAGCAAACTTGCAGTATCCACACTCTATGACACCTTACTAGTTGATGGGTACTCAAATGGGATGAAGAAATCTCCCCCAAAAGCTAGCTATTGAGGTTGAACTACCGACTTAAAATTTCCATAGAGTATCTCAAGCCATGTGACTTACGCACCCCATACTACCTTAGTCTCCATCATTGCTTTTCTTGAATGTTGAACATTTTTTAAATGTCAGGAGTCCTTTCTAACGTCAATCTGAAAGCATCTATTACTATGGGTTAACAAAAATCTTTGATGGCTGCAATATTTCAAGCCAAGCTTCAATTCTGAAGATATAAACAAAAGCTGAATAAATCTTTTTTACCAAATTTCCATATATGCCAGAATGTAAAAAACGATTATTTAGGAGAAATATACTGAATTGAAGTTGAAAAATGTTCATCAAACACACAAGATAAATAAAAAGGTAAAAGTAAAATTACTATTGCATTGCTAATACATGTAATCTGGCAACTTGTAAAAAAGAGAAACCAGCAGCAGTGTGAACCTCTTTTATTGCAAGAAGATGAACAGCATCAGGACCAATATTGTTTATCCACCAAGGTTGATGGAGTGACAACCTGAACTAATTTTCTTGGAATAATCTGCAACAAGACAGTGAATCATACCGTGCAAAAGGAAATCCAAGTCCAAGCAGTCACATAAGAAAACTCGATGAATCCAACAGCATCAAGGATGCATTATAACATAAAGTCAGATCAGATGTCAACTCCAGGAGTTTACATAACTGGGATAAAAACAACTTTCAAATGATAACAGCAAGTTCAACTGCAACTTTTTGTATTTGAATAAACTCACATGAGAACTATATAATTTAAGGTGAATAAACACAGACCTGAGATAATAATAGTGGAAAGATAAATGAAAGAAAAGTAGGAGACTAAGAGAACATCAAAGTATCAATCATCACGTCGAGGGGTGTTGGAGATTACAGGTTATTTAGGTTAGACTGTCAAGGAATTAACAAACTAACCTCTGAATAGGAAAAAAAAAAAATTAACATACTATTATTTTTATATGCACCCTTCTCCATCCTAAGACATAATCTCCAAATCATAATTTTACAGTAAAAATACAAATGAAGCATTTTATTGAAGCAAAATTATCACACGCAACTAGTTCACAAAAAAATTTGCATGAATTTATTCAAAACAATATGATTACAAGCAAAGTAAAACTCACAGAGTTAACGCCTTTGGCCTTTGCTTCTTGAGATGTCTCCAATTGCTCCACTCTTCCAACCTTGTATCTTACAATGAGGAAAGAAAAAAACACATGATTCTACAACAATAAGCACTATGGAATTGACATCCATAATAAGATTAGATTTTTGTACTCTTTATCTTGAGTTAGGAAAGATAACAAGTGGTAGACATGGTGTGATCTCATGAGTCATTGTTAAACATCCTCAGACAGCCACATAATTAATTGTAACAAGTGGTAGACATGGGTGTGATCTCATGAGTCATTGTTAAACATCCTCAGACACCACATTAATTAATTGTATTTGTATATAATACAAATTTATATCATCCCAATGGCATTAAATAGCAGAAATAAAACAATGATCTGGCTAATAAAATTCAACTCCATCCTTACCCACGAGCTACCAATTTCTGAACAGCGTCATCAATCCCACTTTCAGGGATACCAACCTGAAGAAAAAATAACAAATCACTTGCTTTTCCAGATGGACAAATAACCAAAAAAGGGTCAAGGAAAAAAGAAGAAGCAATCATTGAATTAGAACACCACTGCCGACATTTTCCTACACCACTTAATGTCATTTTCCAGTCAAGCTCCTTATGGCCAATTTCAGCATCCATTTCATAAAGCTCATAAAATTTCCCCTGAAGTGACCATAATTGTGGCGCAATAAAATTTCAAATAATGAATTTAGTATCAAAACAAAGTATATAAATAAATAAACTTGGTAGTAGGAATAGGCTTTTATATGCTGATATTCAAAGAACTGAATTGACTAACCACTTGAAAGAAATAGCACAACATCCATGTATTTTACATTTGACACTCCAATACTGTTCTGAGATGCTGACATTTTTTTCAAAACTTCTGGAGGTATATAAAGGGTTGTCCTGTCATACAGAGGATCATCAGGCTTCCTTCCATTAGCATCTCTAATACGACAAGGATCCAGCCACTAAAACTTGCTAACCATGTCTACTTCCTTTTTGTCCTTTTCAGGGATGTTAAATCCTCCAAAAATTTGACTCTTTTGCTAGAATCTAGCAAGGAACTAAACTTGGAACCATCATCTCGACCATCGCTTTGCACGAGAGGCAAGAGGCTGCATCCCTGGGGTTCAGGTCTAGGAATATCCTCATTGTGTTCAACAGGAATGATGTCTTCCTGATCAGCCTTATTGGAAATTGCAACATCATCTTTTATGATAGGTTGGAAAGCTCCTTCTTTTTGGGACTGTTCTTTAAGGTTTCCATTCACACATCTTCCGGATGCTGGCGATGTTTTTAGTCAATCTGTCAATGGATGACAGGCTCCTGCAAAAATTTCTCATGGCATTGTTTTACAAGAAAACAAAAGTGATGTGAAGCAAAAGTATTACAATCATCAATATGAATATACATACATACATACATACATACATACAAAATAAGTGACACCATTTACAAGTCATAATCAATGTAGTTTATTTCTGAGATTCTATGCAACGCATGTGTGAAAATGTGTATGTTATCGTGTATTAACGTGGTTAACAACAATATAAATTTGTGTGTGAGTATGAAATCCGTTACGGTGCTTCAAGTTTAATCTACGTTGTGACACAATTTATTGAAGCGCCCGCAAATCGTCCGCACGGCTCTTATAAATTTTGAATGCTAGAGAAAGCGTTCATTTCCATATATCAATCCTTGAAGAAGGATAGTACATTGATGTCTCCTTTTGATTTCAATTACATGAAAGTTATAGAATAAATCTTTTCAATCTAGGATTACCATTTCTATTAGATGAATAAAACATGAACGCAATTTGGCTTTAATCAAAGCTTTCAAAATTTGTGCACACATTTCGCTTCCCCGGAGATAGTATGTGTGCTAAAAAAAATAGGGACGATAATGACGTTCAAGTTGCATTTAGTACTCTCAATTTTTCTTTCGCCGG